>NW_028327837.1:1352665-1652665 GCF_031878675.1 Megascapheus bottae | reverse complement strand
CCAAGTGGAGCAATCCCCCCTAGATCTCCTGAACTTTTGAAGTCCCAGAAGTAGAAAACACTAAGAAATATAGAAAAAGGTCAAGAATCTGAAAATGCCTTTTGTAAATGGAGGGTCTTATCACATAGAGAGGATTCCAAGTTAGTGAACAATACTTACATTATAGCTTAAGGAAAAATGAGGAGGATAAAGTGTCATTGGGCACTTTAATTTTGAGCCCAGAACAAAGTAATGTTTTTTTTTGGGGGGGGGGAGCTAGTTCTAAGTGCAACGCATTAAACATACAACCACCACGGAATAAAAGGATAGAAGCACAAAGAGAGTAAGAAACAATAGGGTACGGGGCAGGAGTTGGTCTTAGTAGTAGAATGCTTGTCTAGCATGCACCAAGACTGGGGTTTAATTCCTCGGCTCCACATACATTGAAAAAAAAAGCTGGATATGGTGCTGCAGCTCAAGTGGTAGAGCTCTAACCTTGAAGAAACCCCAGGACAGTGCTTAGACCCTGAGTTCAAGCTCCAGGACTGTCAGAAAAAAAAAAAGAAAAAGAAAAAATAGGGTTGCTTTATTAACAATGAAGGGGGCAAATACCACAACTTGTTGATCCACTCATCAACTGAGGGACATCTAGGTTGGTTCCATATTTTTGCTATGGTGAATAATGCTGCAATGAACATTGTTGTGCTAGTGGATTTAGTATGTCCTAGTTTCTGGATGGTTGGGTAAATGCCAAGTAGTGGAATTGCTGGGTCATAGGGGAGCTCTATGTTTAGCCTTTTGAGGCACTGCCATACTGCTTTCCATAGTGGTTGAATGAGTTTGTACTCCCACCAACAGTGTAGTAGTGATCCCTCCTGGCCACATCCCCTCCAGCATCTGTTGTTATTCGTTTTCCTGATCCTGGCCATTCTAACTGGAGTGAGGTGGAATCTTAGAGTTGTTTTGATTTGCATTTCTTTTATGACCAGAGATGTTGAGCATTTCTTCATGTGTCTATAGGCCATTTTTGTTTCTTCTTCAGAAAAGACTCTGTAAGTCTTTGGCCCATTTTTTAATGGGATGGTTGGTACTTTGGAGATTAGTTTTGAAGTGATTCAATTTTTTGAGCTGTTGATATATTTTAGATATGAGGCCTTTGTTCGTTGTTTGGTTGGTGAAGATCTTCTCCCACTCTGTAGGCTTCCTAATTAATTTACTAGCTATGTCCTTTGCCATACAAAAGCTGATGAGTGGATCAACAAGTTGTGGTATTTGTACACAATGGAATTTTATGCTGCTGTCAGAAAAAAACGACATTGACCCATTTGTTAGGAAATGGAAAGTCTTAGAAAAAATCATATTAAATGAAGTAAGCCAGACTCAAAGGAACTTAGGCTCAATGGTTTCCCTCATTTGTCATAATCAGTAGAAACCTTGGACTCTACTAGCAGAGACCTGCAACAGAGCGAAACCTTGATACATAAGGCCATATAGTATGAAGCTAATTGAAAAGACCTCCAGGACATAGAAATAAAAGTCATATAATGAATGATTGTTGTCCTTAATGTACTATGTTATCTCTCATCTCTTTTGCTGTCCCTTGGTTATCTCATATTGTTACAGTATCTCACTTCGTTATCTGATATATAGGATTTATTTGTACTTGGTTATTTGAAATTGGATAGGGAAGGGGGAAAACCAAGACGGGGGGGGGGGTGGAGGGGAGGGTAATGGTGACCAAGACATGTGAAAGGGTATCAATATATGTGAATTAATGCACCTTCTATCTGGCAAATATCATGTAACCCTTTTATTAATTACAATAAAAAATATTAAAAAAACAATGAAGGGGGATATAAGACTACTTAATTCCAATTCAACATGAAGGTTCTGGCAGGTTCTATAACCTGGGATATGTTCTTGATCACCTGATTCTGAAGGGCTTTTAATACACAGCCAACTCAAAACTCAACAAAAGAACCAAAACACCTGTCAATCAGAAAGTTTAAAACTTTTGAGATCATTAGATGGGTTTATTTAAAGGCTTTAAAATTTAGTAAGGAAGCTTCAGTTTCTTAGCAAACAGCAAACCCAAGCGAGCAAAATGACATTATTCTGTCTTTCCTCTTTGCAAATCCAACCTGAACAACGCTTATTGGACAGAATTCCTGTATATCTATCTTCTTGTACCTTTCTTTATTTTCAATATCTGCCCAAGTGGTATGTTTTTATAATGGAACTAATATTAATTAGTCATTACAAATCAAGTTTATCGGTTTGGATTCATTCTTAGAGTTGTACACTTTATATTAATTTAAGCAAATTAACAATGGCATGTGCCCATCACTGTAGAATCATACAGAGAAGTTTTATTGACAGAGAAATCGTTTGTGTCTGTGCCTATTTTTCTTTCCTTCCCCTTTTCAACATGTGACAAACATTGATTGTCTTAATGTCATCATAATATTGCCTTTTCTAAATCATTTATTTAGAATAATACGTTTTGTCACCTTTTCTCTTGATAACTTCTGGTTGGTTTGCTTATATGTAGCCCTGCCAGGCTATTTAAAAAGCCATAGTCTCACCTACTCAGAGTAAATACTTTTCTGTCATCCCTGTTTTCCCTGGATTTAATGATTATTTCAGAGAATTTTTAAGATTTCTGCTCAATTGGTCTTTTATCCAATATTTAGATAAACTGATTTCTTTTCATATAATAACTCAGATATAATTGCTCCAAATCTATTTCTGCATCTTTGATGAAGATATTCCCTCTGAACAAAACAACACAAGAGGGAACACTTGCTTTATATCCTCGTGGGGAGAGCTAGAGCCAAAAGAAGTGCCCAGAAGTGCTACAGAATGTGGAGCCAATGGTTTTGTCAAGACTCTCTTAGTGGTCTCGAAAATATTCCAGACTTATGGAATTCTATGGCATGATGGTATCCTTGAAAAAATTCTGCATAACAATATATTAAAATGTACACAATGTTTTATATAAATATGTTGCCAGTGATTTGTCACTGAAATGATTCCAAACAAACAAACAAAAAAATCCATTAAAATATAACATGTTCCTCTACAAAGAGAATTTCCTATCTGGTAAATTAAAAGACTTATGCTAGATACTATATTAACATACAGTGCACAGGAATGGACTGTTACACATGCATTCAACTTGAGGTAAATCACATTGTATTTGTATTCTCAGAGCTATGTTTGTCACAGCATGTCCCATATCACTTGAAGCAGAAATAACATAAATATTAAGCAAAGGATTAATAATAAAATAAAAATAAATTCATCCAAGCAGCACTAATACAGCCATTAAGAATATGTTTTTCCTTTAAATCACATGTATCTTGTTATGAGACTCTAGAGTAAGAAAAACTCAGACATTTTATATTGATGTTCAATAAAGTAAAATATTAAGAAATAAGACAGTTTACAATTGAGAATAAAAATCTCATTCAGTGGTAAATGGGACTATATATATATACATACATATTTCTATAAGGGAATTTTTCATGGATTTTAGATGCATTTAGTTAATACTAGATCAAAAATCAAAAAACCATTTTCATTTATACAGTATTTTTTTTTCCAGTCCTAGGGCTTGAACTCAGGGCCTGGGCCTCATCCTTGGGTTTTCTCAGGGCTAGAGAGCCACAGCACCACTTCCAGCCTTTTATTTTCTGTGTATATGGCACTGAGGAATTGAACCCAGGGCTTCATGCATGCTAGGCAAGCACTCTACCACTAGGCCACACTCCTGACTTTATACAGTGAATTCTGTAGAAAACACACACACACACACACACACACACACACATGGGAGAATGACAGATAACTCCACTAGTCATTACCCTATTTAGTTAACTAATTGATCAACCAACCTAGTTAGGTTAGTTGACCTAGTTAGTTAATCTAGTCATCAATCTAGTCATTAGTCTATGCAGCTGCTAGAAGTGAAATGTACAAAGAAACATAGCCAATGACTCCAGGTTATAGCCAGAATTCTTTAGAACAAGTACTTAGATGGGGAAGATGAGGTAATGGTGAGTGAATAGCCTGTCTTGACCGTAACTGATTGCTTACCTGTGAGAACCTGTGTACTGAAATATATTAAGTCTCATATCAGAATAAACAAGCTATGATTTTGCTTGTTTATAATCCTAGATGAGACTTTTTAGATTTGTATTCTGTCCTATAAATTATATATTAATTTATAGAAAAATGACAGATACAGAACATTTTTCAAGTTATAATTATAGCCAATCAACTCATACTAGGAAACTATACAAATGAGAAGACACATGAAAGCATCCTAAAGAAAGGCATGAGGGCTCCTTTTGTGTCTTCAGGGCACGTGGCTTCAATAGTTAAGACTTCTTCGTGTTCAAGGGTGGCTTAGTTTTAGAGGAGGGACTCAGAAGGCGATTACACTCAGAGATCAGATGAGAATGACTTTTTCCCCAAATAAATGATTTCTACAACCCTTACAAATTGAACATCTTTTCTTCTTCGTCCTTTCCATTACACATAATATGTTGGTCTTGCTGTAGAAGTTAATGGAAATTTTTCAGTCACAAGAAAGATGGAAGAAGGAAGGAAGGAAGAAAGGATGAAAAGATGGAATGGCAGGTAGGCTGGTGGGTGGGCAGGAGGGAGGGAAGAAAGGAGGGAAGGAAGGAAGGAGGGAAGGAAGGAAAGAAGGAAGGAAGGAAGGAAGGAAGGAGATGAAAAAGGAAGGATGGAAGAAAGAAGAAAAAGAAGGAGGGATGAAGAGAAGGGAAGAGGGAAGAGGCAGGGAAAGAGGAAAGGTAGAAGGGCAAAAAACAAAGGAACTATCAAAGATCAGGGGATAGGAATTGGTTTACTAGAAAAAAGTGGGAACCACAAAGCTATAGTTTATGTTCACTTTCCAACCTCATTAAAATGGCCTTCTTATTTTAAAATGGCATCGTGGCTTTCCTTTCTCTTTTCCTTTCTTAATAGTGAAGACACATGACAGATTAGGGTTCTAAGTAGCTTTGGGGAAAGCAGCTCACCCACAAAGAGGCTACACTGAAGGCTTTCGGATTCATTTTCCCACCGTTGCTTTAGTATCCTGAGTGGATGGAAAATCAAACTTTGTCACGTAAGTTGCTGTTTTTAGCTGAAATTTAGAGCAGTCAGCAAGGTTCTTATAACAAACAAATGATCACAAATGACTGAAAAGGCATATGCCCGCACACACACACACACACACACACACACACACACACACACACACACACACACACACCTATGAACAAGAAGCTGAGATATCAACAAACATGATGAAAATAAATAGTGTAGGGTCATTAACCTTCCCTAACTAATAATTCTGAGTATGCTGGGAAATGAATGATTGCTGAGGGAGAAGGGGTGGGAAGACCCTTTTTGTGTAAGGAAATTAATTACTAAAAGAGTTAACACTGATTGGTTAGAGAATCAACAGGAAAGGTCAGTCCTCCAAGAGTCATTACACTCCAAGTAAACAGTCATCAGCTTACCCTGCAAAATAAGTGGCAGACCTGCTGTATATCTGAATACAAATCAGCTTCAGGACCCACTGCCATCCTTACCTCTTTTTGCCAACAGGATATACAAGCGGGCATGTGTATTCTTAGGTAATCTGTGTGTGTTTGTGAGTGTATGAGAGCACACACATGCACATGTGTGTGGGCATTTATGTATTGCATAAATAATGTTTGTATTAAACAAAGTAATCGACTCACAGACGCAGCACCAATAGAGATCTGGATACAGCACATAGTTGCATCAAGTGCATCTACATTCATATTGCTTCTTCCTTACTAGAATCTAGGTTCTGTAAGTTCTAGGTTCTTTGGTAGAGTGGTGATAGTGCCTAATAACCAGGAATCTTTTTTTTCATTTATATTATTTCTAACAAATATCCAGGAAGCCTGGCATCCTAATGCTGGGTGACTCTTCTTCAAGACACATCTTAATCCAAAGCTTTGGTAAATCAAGGATCGCTTGGGGGAAAATCTGCCTTTCAGAGATTAGATAATCACAACAGATCCCAGTGGAGTTTTGTAACCAAAATGTTCTAACCTATAACTGTGGTAGAATCAGCTATAAGAGGTGCAAGTATAGATATTCGATTCTGTAAGACTTTGATTCTGGAAAAGCTCTAAGTTGTGGAGTGGAATCCTGAGAAGAAGCTATAAGCACTGTAAATTTCTTTTCTAATTTTGAGGCAATTTCTACAAAAATGCTTTGCCTATCTTCACTTCCCTAATAAACACTTGGGGATCAGCAATGTTTTGGAGGTGTTTACCTTAGATCCCATCCAGAAGAAGTCTTTGAGATCTTTATTTCCTGATTCCTTTATTCAAGTAATTATTTTTAATTAGTATACATAATATGCCAGGCACTCCACTAGCTTAGGATCATATACAAAGAAGCCTTGTTCTACCATCAAGGGGTTTACGGTAAAGGCAGAACAAGAAAAGTGATGAGATATATTGAATGCAACCGATGTAAAAAGCAGCTGTAAGAGCAGTGTCTTAGAACTCACTGAGTAGCTCATGGAAGGGGGTAGGGCAAAATACTTGGTAATAAGAGCAGAAAACCGTTTCGACATGCTGGATCCCAGTGTAATGTTCTTCTCTTGAAAGCTGGCAGTCTCCCCAAGTGCACCAATACAGATGTTTACTTGTTCCTAGCACCCAAACCGGAGAGCCACCAGCTCAGAAGCATCATCAGAGGAGCACTTCTTGCAGTTTTCATGGATGGTGCCTTATGAATAATGGAAACTTTCAAGAATGATTTCAGTTGAAGAACAGGAAGAAATCCTTCCTGTGGGGCGGTGTGTGTCAGCATTCTGCCCTGGTAAATTATCTGCAGACAGCATAGTCTATCAAAATGAGCACATCGCTATTCATTCTTTCCTACCTGCCATCCGTTACTTTTAGTATATTTCTAGAATCAAAAATAAGAGCAAAAAGGGACACCAAAAGGTGAGATGAGATAAATGCACTGATCTTGTGCATGGGGAAGAGGAGGGGAGGGAGGTCTGTTGGAAAAATGTAAAAGGCAGATTCTTTCAGAACAACAAGAATATTCATAGGATTGTTTGCTTAACAGAGGTTTGCAAACCACAGGGCTGGGAAGCACTGGCAGTTAAACACTGGGGTTGTTTTCAATCAGATGAACAGTCAATTTTGCACCACGTTCATATAGCAGTGATGTTGTGTGAGTTTCTATTGTCTATATTCTCACAGGTAAAAAGCATACCATGCTATTAATTTATGCCATGGGTATATTATTACTTTTGAAAATGGTATTCTTTGAAATATCCATAGATAACCTCATGGGTTTTTTTGGGGGATTAAAAATATTTTTAATAGAGTAGAAATCATTGCCTTGAGAAACATTTGGTTGTTGACAGGTCCCCTGACTCTGTTCATTTGGAATCTAAAATCCCTTCCTTGAAGTACCTCACAGCACGGCTGTCACCCGGGCTATTACTAGAATCGTGAGTTGTTATTTAACTTTGTCATAGGTGACAAAGCGACGGTTCTGTGGTTTGTCTTAGAATGATGGTAATCTTTTCCCCAATGCCTACCACGTGTGTGTGCTTGTCTGTCGTCCAACATATGTTTTCTTCTTAGGAAGAAAAAATGACACCTAAATGGAACTCAGGAACTAAGAAAGAATGAAAATATTAACCCTCCAAGAAAAAGAAAACAACATAATTCTGAGAAATTTAGACAAGTTTTGGCTCTAAGGACACCCTTGACACACACACAAAATGACCCTGTCTGTGATGGTCTCTGTAGGCTTAGAAGTCCCTTCAAGGTGAGCATTTTCCTCCTAGCCACAATAACTTTTAGTTTGCAATAACACAGTTGCCAACCAAACAGACATATAAGGAGGAGATGTTGATTTAACTAGCATTCAGGTACTGCTGTCTCCTTTCATAATGTTTTAGTCACTCCTTTCAAAATGTTTAGTCAGTTTAGTCAGACTGAAACCAGTCTGAGACCCAAGCGTCTGAAATTCAACATGTAATAATGTTTTCTGGCTGAAATGAATTTCACTCATCTCGATGTACACATTTGTTTGTTTGTTTTAACATTACAAAGGGATCCGAACTTCAGATTTCTATGTACAGCATGATTGTGTTTCAGGACAAGATGCGAAAGAGATTGCCCATATTGTGGGTGATAAATTTCTATTCTCCTTGATGCAGAAAACTTTCCCATGAAAAGTGGCAAGACAGGAGCTGCGACCTGGATGTCCAGATAGGAACCCTAGATAGGTAAACCCCAAGTTAAACAAGAGGCCAAAGTTCATTGGTTCTATGTGTTTTCTATATATTAATTTTATTGTGGTTATAATGTCCTGGGGCTTATGTCTCAGAGATTCTGAGTCAAATAATTCCTGGGCAGAGCCACATGGAGAGAATTTCAAAGAAACCTCTAGATGATTCTACTGTGCCATAGAGTATGAAATATATTTAGCATAGTCCCAGGCATATGATCAATACACAGTAGATAAAATAAGAAGCAATGATTTATTTAGGCATTGAATCATGAGATAGTTATTAAATATCCATTATGTTATAGGCACTGTTCTTTAATGCTACAAGCGAAGAAGTTGCAAATTAATAGTCTTGAAGAGTACACTGTCCAGTGAAATATAAGAATGCCTAAAGACAGTTATATCTGGGTGTTTCTACCATTGTTATTGCAGAAGAAGCCAGAAATAACAAGTTTTCCCTGCTCTAACTCCTAACTAATGATGGACATCACTGGAGCTTCTTACACCTTAGAGCAAACTGGCAATTTTAACTTACCAGGCTTTTACAGCAACTTAGGGAAGCAATTTTGGAATTCTCAGTTGTCAGTTGAGGAAAGTGAGTCTCCATGGATAATAATTAGCATTTTATCTTTTTGCATTTACAATTAGAAGACCTGACGTGTATAGCTCATATAACATGCGATGTTTGGGGCAATTTCTTAAAACATTCTTTGGAGCTTGATTGGTGAAACTATTATTATTATTTCTCCTAATATAGGATATGGAATCCATGGTCCAGAGAGATTGGCAACTTGGGCAACACACCTGTGTTCTCTACCAATTAAACTTTGGCTTTGGGCTCTTTGTGCTACTGGCAATAACTTACCAAACTTCTCATCTACAAAGCAACAATGAAACTATCTGCCTTTGTCTAGCTTTAAGCAACTACTACATGAGTAAAGAAGGACATATTTAAGGAAAAATCTTCTAAGCTTTTATTAACAGCATTGCAAAATGATGAAGGCACCCACTGGATGCAAGGCAAATATTTGCATGAATAATAATTAGAAATTTAGAATCTTAAAAGTTAGGTTTAATATCAGCTTGTCAAATAAAAAGTTTCCTCTTTTACTCAAGAGTACATAGAATAATTTTCCCACGATTGCACAATTACTATATTGAGATGAGAGGACATGTTCACACCTATCTCACTAATTGTAAGACATACTATTTACTCTTCAAAAGACACTGCAGTGACCTCTCTGGTAACTATATTGCTCTGATTATATTTACAAAACTTTAAGGAAAATTCACTATTTCCATATTCATTCCAAATTTCTAACATTTCAGGGGCAAAAAAGTCCTTTGCAACTGAAGAATTAATTAGAAGACCAAAAGCATGTAAATTCAATTCTGAATGGAATAACTCAATGTTATCATACTTTTTTTTGCCTCTGAAAAGCCTCAAATGGAAGCTTTGCACCAGGGTGCAAAAAGCTAACTATCATTAAGCACTAGTCCATTGCATGCTGAGAATCACGCTTTCTGTCTTCTCCAATTTTTGGATTGGCCTTCAGCCAACACTGTGCTGTGTCATTGGCACACAGCCACTTAACCGAGCTTTTTCTTTCTCTTTCCACTTTGGTTCTACTTCTTTCTTATCCACACCCAGTGGCATTATTTTCTTAGTCAAAAGCGAGAGACCTTCCATTCAAACTCAATACTGCTAACAACAACCACAAGAATAATCTGCCAAAGATGTACTTTGTAAGACTCAGGAAAAGAGCAGGATATATAATGTACCATCAGAAGTCAACAGAGATAGAACAAAAAGGCAGAGAAATCAGAAAACAAGCCAGAGTCAAGAACTAAGGCTAGCAGAAATCACTGCAAGTCTTCAATATTTTATATACTAATAAAGTGTCACATTATATAAGTGCCTAATCTATTGGGAGTTGTCCTCCTTAGAACAACTTTTCCTTCCCTTTGCTGAGTATTCTAAATTGTAGAGATATGCCTAAATAATATGCTTATTGTAAATAACCTTTTATTTGGAGCAACAAAAGTTAAAATAATCCTTTAATGAAAGTACAGGCATCCATCACATCCATTTCTTTAAATGCTGAGTTACAATGTCCATAGCTGAGTAATTTACTATGAGAATAGAAGATAATTTTTTGACTAGACAGGAATATTCATGGTCCAAGACAAAGAAATCATTAGCACAAAACCCATAGATTATAGAACCATCTTTAAACTAATGCTAATACCCTTCCTCGTAATCTTATACCCACTACAGCAGAGAACTGAGGTAAAATGAAGTAAAAACAAGTTTCTGAATTTCATTAGACAATCTCTGAGCAGACTGTCTCCCTACCCCACTGCAACTTATAATGGAGTGACACTAATAGGAAAAGAGAAGGCATGGGATATTCTAGTCATGGGAAGAAACTTACATTTCATGAGCTCTTACTATTTCTTTTGAATCTCACACACATTTTCCCTGAGAATAAAGCTAGCTATATGCGTACAGGTCTCATGAACAACACAAGCTGGAAACACATCTTTTGTTCAGGGATTTCCTCTGATTTCTCTGTAGATTAGATTCAGATCCTGTGATGAGAGTGTTTAGATAAAGTCTCCTAGGAAGGCTGCATTTTTTAAATATAATGCAAGACTCAACTTTAAACGCTTCCTGGGGTAAACTCAAACTATATACTTCTCAAACATTATTTATTCTTCACAAACAAATTCAATACCAGTTCATTATGACCACATATTTCTGATAAATTTATTCCCTGATTAAATACCACAGAAAATCTATCTAATCTTAGATGCGCAAAGGCATGCTCTTTCCAGTCTGAAATACTCAAGTTATTAGCAGATCTTTTTAACCAGATGAGGAAAATGCTACTCACAAATGGCATCACTGGATGGATTCAGTACCTATATTTTCCTCATAAGGATAAAGAATATAACAGAAAAGAAGGGAGTGAAGGATTAATAAGTAATGTCAAATAAATGAAGCAGTCAATACTAGCATGCACAGGGAAGAGGGACCAACAGTCTATATTCACTATCTTCTCTATTCTATTACCATTTATTCCAGAGGCTTAATTTATCAGCTTTATGGTTTTACGGTTACTGCTTTTGGTTTCCTTTTTTTTATTCCCTTGGAGACAATAGTTTTTTCCATTAATATTTTTATTAGCAATGTTGAGTTGTACCAGAAAGATTTTGTTTTGACATTGCCATTCATGCATATAACATACTTATATTCATATTCATCCTCTCTGAACCCCATGTTTTCCCCTTGTCCTGCTGCTGATGGCTGCTCCCTGAGACTGCCTGATTTACCTTCCTGTAATTCATTTTAGTAAAAACAAACTTAGTAAATACACCATGGACGTCTACCCTCATAGAGTAAGGCTGAGAAGAGAATGGGTCCCGATTTTCGGCCTGAATATATCCTGCAGTTAAGTCTGAGAAAATAGAGACTAGGATAAATCAGTCTGTGAACTGAAGACCTTACTCCATGACACTCATCAGGAGTGCCTTTACTGTTCCTGGCTGCCTGGCATGGACCCAGGGGATGACTTCACTGACCCTATCTCAGTCCCCCAGACTTCCTGATGATTGAGGCAGAATCCATCATGTTGTTTTCACAGCCCCCTAAAATAAGTAAGCAGGAACCACTTTGTGTAAGAGACTCCTACTTCTGAAGACACAACACACCAGAGACGAACAAGCAAAGGAAATGACAGGGATAGGCAGACCCCTAGGATCTTAGGCTGTCTTAGCACAACAACAGCCCATGGGCTCTGAACAGCTACCCCCAAAGGGACACTCCCCAGTCCAGACCTCTCTCACAAGAGCAGCAGTTATCGTACATGTCAGCAAAACTCTGACTGACAAGATTACAGTAGGCCCCACTGCTGCCAGCCAAAAAGTACTGTGTCCACGCTATTGCATAAATGTGGTAGGTTGTGAAGACTCAGGTAGCTGAATTGCTTTTTTATTTTCCCCAAACCTAAAGAGGAAATGACTCATGCAATGTAAAAGGAAGAGGGTAATTTAAATTTTGTCACTCCTTTGAAATGAGAAGTGATAGATTCCTAAGCTCACAGTCCTACTGCCACCATGTGACAGCCTCCTCCTCCTCCTCCTCCTTCTCCTCCTCCTCCCCCTCCTCCTCTTCCTCCTCTTCCTCTTCCTCCTCTTTCTCTTCCTCCTCCTCATCCAGATGCCAAATGTGGCCTGGGCATAAATGTGAGACCCTATGTGGTGGAAAAAAAAGGTCTGGAAATATGGCTCAAGTGGTAGAGCTCCTTTCGAGTATGGGCAAGACAATGGGTTCAAAACCAGTACCAAAAGAAAAAGTATAGATTTGCAAGTGGGAGAAAAGCAATGACAAATTGATATCACAATGGACCATCAACTAAAAGTCTCCAGACAAAATTTAATTCTAAGGACACATTCCTTCTTCCATCTGTCAGTGCATCTAGTATAAGTCTGCAACTATTTCCAAAGGTATATGCTTGCCATGATACAATAAGTACAAATTTCACAGTTAATTTGGTGGATGGTTAGGTGTGGAGAAGGCAGGCTTTGTTGGTTCATATTATTCCCTTCAAAGTCTGAGTTAAGGCTGAGCTTACATCAGTCTGACTCTGCGTTTCCATTTGAAAGGTGTGAAGAAGCAGGACATTTAAAGATAAATTTCTTTCTAAAAGCTCTTTTCATTCTTGGTCCTGAGGAATACTGGCAGAAATAAATATACATTTCTCAAAGGAAAAAAAAAATCCTTGTGCCTTTCATGAATTGATTGCATCTCTTGCTTCTGCAAGCTAAGGAGTCATAATCCACTGCAATCACAGATTGTTTGAAGCCAATAAACCAAAGGTGACGACCTTGCTAATACATCCCAGCAGGAGAAAGAAATAAAGCCGTGCTGAGGAATAACTCTTCGGCACACCATTTCCCTTTGGAAAGAGGAGAACAGAGTGGAAAGTGCCCTAGCTTGATTTATGAGTTGAACACTATTCTGGAAACTTCACCTGAAATAAGAGAAAGGTTTTTCTAAAGTTCTCTAGCAGTGCTGCTTTTATCTCACTCGTCCTGCGATATACAGGGCAAAACCTCTCTATATCCTGGGATGCCACTTTAGTGACACATATGGTTCCCCAGGCCTTGGCTCACAGTTGAGCCAGGGTCTCAAATGCGGTTAAATATCCCCCTTCCTATTGTTCATTCTTGGGTGACAGCACAATGTGCAGTGGTTGGATTAGGAATCGATGGGCTAGACATTACATGTGTATTTGAACAACTCCCTAGAGTTAACTGACAGAAAAGAACTGGATAGAAATAAACTCACCCGGCTTTACTATTAGGTTAGCTTGCAACACTCAAGGAAGCATCATTGTACACATGAGGTATAACAGTGTCAATCTACAAGTGCAATTAAATGAATGTTTGCCACCTCCTACATGTGCAATGACAATTAATTAGAGCCAGACCTAACATTTGAATAAGCCACCTTCTGATAACCACTGAGTATATGTATTATGCAGGATAGGATTAATTTTACATCAGTTAATTAGAACATGCAAGTGACAAAAATTTGGATTTTTAAAATCTCCCAATAAATTTCCTCTTCCCTGATTACCTACTATGGGAAAGGAGTTGTGCTTGGGGCTGGGAATAAAATCATGAATAAAATAGTATGCTACCTTCAAAATGTTCTCTTGTCAAGGTTGCAAATGTACAGAAAAATAAAACATTCAATATGAAAAAAATATATGCAACTGAAAGAGTTAGCATCATCCAAGTAGCAATTCTTTCTGTTTGGGAAAGGAAGTGGTTAGGAAAGGGATTCAACAAGAAATGGTCCCTGTGGGGTTCAAAGCCTGGCCCTAGGAGCTAACCTACTTAGAATCCTGGGAATAGCCAAGTGCCTCCCAGGAAAATGGTCCACACACAAGGCTGGCTACTGGCTAGAGTATAAATATAAATGTAAATATCTATATATAAATATAGAGTGTATGTATATATTATTGTATATATTTGTTATATGTATATATCAATTGAAATGAGATATTCTACTGACAAGTGTATAGTTTTGAAGATGCAGTGAAAATCTTGCCTGTGCCTTTTGAGCATCTGAGATATTAGACAAGTTGGCCTCAGCAACAAAGCTCTACGACAGAGAGATACTGTGGCTGTGTGCCCCTTATAGAGAGGGAGTTTTCCCATCACCTAAACTGCCAATAGCTTCCTCGCTGGCTCAGCCTCTCAGCAGAGCACCGATTATCCTGTGCTCAATGCGGGCGGAGGGGGAATGAATATATTTCTTTGTAAGGATATTCTACCTTGATTTTGACATTTTATTTATCTCAACCCTTAAGCTTATCTTGTTTCAAATGGAAAAACTGCACTGCTTCACAAATCTCAGAGCTAAATCCACTCTTAGATGGAGATGGTTGGGTGGTACAATTAATTGCTGTGTGTCAAATCAACCCTTTACTCTCAGTTTGTTGACTCCTTGGGTGAACAACAACACAACACAAAACAAAAAGTCAACAGCTTGCTCCAGGATTAAGATGTAATCGATGACAAGACCAATGGGGAGCAAAAGCTCATTAATTTAGTACAGTGCATCTTGTCTTGCCTGAATGTAGATTCAGAGCGGGTCAAGACCAAAGGAACAAAGGGTGCATGGTATCCTTAATATGTGGCTATTAGATCCAACCAGTACAAGAGCGAGGATTTAATATTTGCATACCCAATGCTATGGACATGGTACTGGAAATATAAACACAACTACATAGACATAAAAATCTATGACTCTATAGACATAATGTTCTATTACATAGATTAATATGTATCTATGACATACAAACCCTCAGCCTAATTTTAATTATGTTCTAAAATCTAAGTGCCAATAATCATATATACAGATTCCCTTCTTGAATACTTGTTTGTTAAATACATCATTTGAAATATGATATAAAAATCAATGTTAATAAACTCTTTAATAAAAAAGTAAAATAAATAAATAAATATAATGCCCTCCCCCCTAAAAAAAAGAATGTGGTAGTTCTGGGTGACTATCTCGGTGAATTTTTTGGTAATATTTGCTTCAACTGTCCACAGAACTTTGCTCCCCTAAGGAGTTAATCAATATACTGTTGTTATATAAATGAATGAAAAAGAAATATATTGATGACTGGAAGATGGAAACAAGTTTCTGTGTTCACCGGTGCATTCAAAAAGGAAAATGCAATGAGCATCATTTATTTATGTGGTAAGTCTTGATTCAGACCCTCCATGTCTTGATGATGTGTGAAACTTGCTTTGGGGTCATAGTTTCTGTTTTTATGACTTTATTTGCATACTAAGACTTGGTCTGGGAGAAAGTGAAGTCACACCAGACAATGTAGCTTCCCTGAGGCAGGGCTCAACAGAGAAAGAACAAAACTTGAGGCTTCTTTCTGCTGATCCCACCTACTCCTTCCCTGTTTTGGTGACTACCTTAAGTGGGAAGGGTGGTTGAAGCGGAGGCAGGGAGGGGGAGAGGCTCTACACTGACTATGACCATAGTGATCTGATCTCTGAGTGGCTCAGATAATAAAGCCTGTGTTAAGTATTGTAAATCCTTCCTTTCACATTTGAAAAATGACCTTTTCCAAAAGGAGTGTTCCTTCCTACTAAGTAGCAAGATGATCAATTACTAGCAAAACAGAGCATCCACAAGAATTATTTCCAACATATGATCTATTTGTATATTATAAAACTTTACTAAATAGGTATGCGTTAAATAAGTAAACTGTAAGTTTCAATATGGTTTTGTACACATATGCAAACACACATGCAAGAAAGAAAGAGGGCAAGAGAGAAATAAGCATTCACAGACAGAAAATCTAGAAAACCATTCTTGTCATTCATTGCCAAGAATCAAACCCCTAAAAGCTGAGACCAGCAACAGAAAACTCTGAAGCCCAGTAGTTTGTATTTTCTATTTGATTGTAAAAGAATGCTTTGGTTCTCTCACTCCTGGTTGGCTCTCCTTCTCAACCTGTGTCATGTAACCATATCTAAACCTTTCATTTGCATTTGGTCCTGCATTTTGGTCCTGGTACTCACAAGTTACTTTGTCTCTAAAAGATTTGCACCTGTTCATTTGAAGGAGTATTTTATGCACAGTCTATGTTGGTGAGACAACGGCATGAATCCCATGGATAAGGGTGTGTGTGTGTGTGTGTGTGTGTGTGTGTGTGTGTGTGTGTGTGTGCATGTGCATCAGTGTCACACACACGCACCACATACATGCACCTGCATGCAGCTAGTAAGGCAGAGCACCATGCACAGTTAGACATGAAAGAGTATGATCCTGGCAGGAAGCCTGGATGCTTCAGCCCTAGAGGTTGTGTTGATCCCTTGGACACAAGGACCTCCACTTCCCTTCTCCATCACTGAGAACCGGGGGACCCACAATGCGTAAGAATAACTGAATGAACAGTGTAGCACAGTGATCTTACAGACTAATGCCTTGGCCTTCCAAAAGATAAATCACAGGGAAACAGAATAAACAGAGGAAGGAGGGATGCATATAACCCTTTCCCAGAACCTTCTCAACAGGGTATGCGAGAGGGACAGGGACAGGGAAAGAAAGAGAGGAGGAGAGAGAAGAGGGGGAGGGAGAGCAGGAGTGGATACCATGCTTAAAGAACACAGTAATTATTGGCTCAATTTATCTACATACCTCCAAAGCGAGCTCTCGGTGATACTCCCCAGGTTATAATCATAGAGCTTTGTCAAAATGAGAATCACCTGAAGGCAAAAGAAGAAATCATGGTTAGTCTCAAACAATTACAGTCTGAAATGGCCCAGGGGAGGGCTTAGGATTCCTTTAATGGGTGCTTAATATAATTGAATGAATTGTTACAGCCTTTGCTGCAGTCACTGGGGGAGGGTGAGCAGGCCTTCCACAGGAAACCTTAGGCCAGATGTCCATCACACCTTCCTCTTTCTCACCCTGCAGCAAGAGTTAGCCTCCACACACTGAACTCCTTACCCTGCCTGTTGTACTATTGCAGGAAGAGTTGTCAGTTATGTATCTTCTGAGGAATCCAAAGAATGGTTGCCAGCTTCCATAGCTGGACCACACAGATCAACTTCTCAGCTTCTCTGAACCTCAATATCTTCATTAATTAAAGGAGACACAGAACAGTGCTAACTCCCAGAAAGGGCTATGTGAGGAGTACAATTAAGTCATAACTTCAAATTCCATATAAACCAACAGGGAGATCAAAGCTATTTCCTTCTTCCCATACTCCTATGTAGGCTTGGCTTTCATTGATTTGTTGGATGTCTCAATTTCTAAGAATGTCATTGGGTAGAGGTTACCATGTAGCATAGAAAGGCTAAGCAAACAACAGGTAGAAAAAAGAGATATGTCAGTTATATAAGGTCCCAACCTTGAAGAATTGGGAGTGGAAAGGTCTCCATAAGAAAGAAATAACCCACAAAAGTTAACATTTAGGAACAAGCAGCTGCAAACTTCAACGTCCCATCTGATTTTTCACCTGTCACTATGGTCAGCTGCATTCAGAGGAACTTATAAACTTTCTAGTTTACACCTTCCAAAGTCAGGAAACAAGGAGACAGTATTTTTCTTAGTGTCAGAAAAGAATACAAAGAAATACGGGGAGGTCTGTGAGAATAGAAAGCATTATGGTAAGTCATTGCCGGATGCTGAAACACACATTCTCAGTGCTGTCTAATGCTAGAAGCCACCTACATCTTGTTTCTTGGTGTACATAAGCCCAGAATACCTGAAAACACTTATGGTCTAAATATTTTGGCCCCAGCTGGGCCTGTAATGTTAGCTACTCAGAAGGCCGAGGTGTGAGAATTATGGCTCAAAGCCAATCCAGCTAGATTTTCTTGACAGTTGTAAGACTTGAACTCAGAACCTGCTTTCTGTCCCTAAGCCTCTCTATACTCTCTATACCCCTTTGAGCCATGGTGCCAGTTCTGGATTTTTCTGACTTTCCTGCCTGGGCTGGCTTAGAACACCAGTCCTCAGATCTCAGCCTCCTGAGTAGCTAGGATTACAGATGTAAGAAACCTGCAGCAGGCTTGAGAATTTTATTTATAATTAACCACCATAACGTCAGAACTGGTGTTGTGGCACCAAGTGGTAGATTACCAACCTAGTATAAAGAGCCAGATCCCCAGTTCAAGACAACAGACACTAAATAAATAAATAAATAAATATTAAAAAATAAGTCTGCTATTTCAAACTCAGCAAAAAACATTGTCATTGATTCCCTGTGAAGACCAAGAGACGAGAACCAGCGGCAGTGAGCACAGAACATGGTAACATTGAATTGTACGGCAGCATGCTGCCCCACTGTGCTGAATTCTTCCACATTAACATCTACTCACACAGGGATGGAGTTTCTAAAGGCACAAAACATGATTGACCCCAATTTATTTTTCACCTTCCACAACAAGTAAACTGGAACTCCGTGACTGGCTTTGTTCTGAATTCAAAGAAATGAAGAGCTATGGCAACCTAACTAGAGAGATTCCCCAAGGCACCATCTTCTAAGGCTTCTCTCCAAGCAGCCACAGCATTGCTTCTTTCAATGAGTGATTCACAGTTTTGCTGGTACTCAAGCAAAATGTGAGTGTGTGCGAGGTGCAGTGCACCCAGTGGGTGCATCTGTTGACACATCTGTGGAGGGGCATGAGCTTAGCAGATCTGGGCACCAATGAAGTCACTCTGAGGACTAATTTCAATCACCTCCATCCCAGGAGGCGCTGGGCAGTGGCAGCAGGTTGCCTTTGTTTGAAGACACCAATTGATGCTCCAGGTCCATACTGTGTATCAAGTATCCCTAGAACTCCCTCGTCACGAAAATGGGGGTATGGGAATAAAGCATTTCTAGGTAGTCCTTCTCTTGATATGACAGTCAGCCAAATAACATAGTTCAGCGGGTCACCGGCTATGCCTCCCGTTCATCTAATGAGAAAATTCAGAAAAGGGACCCTAGAACCCAGCATGCAATGTTTCACGACAAAAGAAAAAATATTAAGTAATTTCCATGGCAGGAAGGTGGGAATCTGTACTATGCATCTTTTTGATGGGCTAGAAAAACAAAAATGCCAGTGATACAGTCAATACAGCACCTGAAGAGGTATCCTTTATGGCATTTCAAAGTCTATCTCTGAAGTCAGTCTCCCTTCCTTTCTTGTTTTCCCTGTTACTGTCTGTGGGGGTTATTTACCAATTCACTCCAGAATAGGGAGTATAATCATTTCACTAGCCTGTTTCATTGTTGGTTTTTTCCTACTGCTTTTGTTAATTCATGATGCTAGTTTGTAGGAATAGCTCATGTTAAAGGGGGCACAGACTAAATAACTAGTGAATAAAAATAATACAATTGCTTATAACTTTGTGTTTTCAAACTTACTTGACTAAACTGTAGTAAATAGTATATGAATGATTATTTCATGTGTTTCATGATTTTTATGGAAAGAGTTTATGAGTGTGTAACATGTAAATTTTAAATTCAATAACACCAAGGTTGTTGTGATGAAAAATCATACAACTCATAGAAAGTAGAGAATCTACTAATTTTCTTTTTACTTCCGTATCTTGTTCTTACTAAACAGTACCCAAATATCCATGATTTGAAACAATAAACAATGACCATGACCAGAGACATTTTATGTTTCTTTCCAAATCCTATGGTGATATCTTTAAGCAGTTATCATTAGAACAACAGAGGCTTGATAACCAGGACTCTAGAATGAAGCTATATCGGCAACTTTCTCTAGTGATAGGTCTGAAGAACTGCTCCATTCTGTCTCGGAACTGCTGTCATCACATGGAATGTGTCCTGGTATTTTTCTGTGGCTCCTTCTTCTTATGTGTGTGGCTCACAAATCTCCTGGAAGAATCTCACTTTGTTTACACTTACAGAGATCATATACCATATCATCTGCCAAGCTTGTCAGGAAGCATCAACATTTTAGAGAGCAGGAGCATGCCAGATACGATGGCAAATCTTGTGAGAGAAAGAGTAACATCCTCTAGGAAGCAAGTGAAGTTATCAGCCCTGGAACTGAACCAATATCTCGTAACTGAACCGCTCAGCTATCACACTGAAGAGATATGACTGAGACTTCTGTAGCCCGTGCTGAATAATTCCATCAACTATAGCCCTTGACATCCTCTGTATCGGAGACACTATTACGAAAAACCCTATGAGAAAGTCATTTGCCAGTTTACTCCTCTCTTCTTCTGTTGCAGCCACTTTTGGCCCCGAGTTACACAGCAAAAGTGTTTGACAAGATAGAGACACTAGTATATGGCAGACTAAACAGTGTTTTCCTATGTTAATTAGCGAAAATCCAGTGAAGAGTGTTCAGTGTATCAACATGGGAGGCCAAGCCTAACTTCTGGTATGTATTAACATGAATTAGTTGGCAACAACGTAAGTTAATACACAGACAACTTCCTTTATGTACTTTATTATAACAACTGTCGGTCATATAACCATGCTGGATATGACAGCTCATTTTCTATATTAATATTAAATAGATTTTAGAAATAAAACTATAAATGGTTTTGGAATCCCTAGTGCATGTTCTTGGGAACCTTCTTTTCTTCCCAGTATATATTTTAAAACTTCTGCATTAAATGCTAAAATGAAGACAACATTTTATGATAACCTTTCAAAGAAGCAGGGCCAAATTTTCCATTGATATTTATTTTTAAAAAAAAAAACACTGTATATTTACTTTTCTTGTGGCTGTGACAAAATATCTGATGTAAGCAACTTAAAGTAGAAAGATTAATTTCATTGCTTTCAAAGTCTTCCCATGGTGGCTAAGCCCCATCTTCTTGGGTGAACACCCTGGAAGAAAGAGTATGAATTGGAGGAGATTCTTTTCCTCTGATATTTAAAGTTCTGATTATAATATCAGCTCTCCTCATCTTGCATCCTGAATAGCTTAGCTCTAACCATAATATTTCGATTAATAAATATAAACCCAACTCCAAAAATGTATGTGTAATTATATTCCTTTATTAAAGGAAAAGGACATCAATAATTGTTGAACTGATTCAAGGATTCCACACACACACACACACACACACACACACACACACACCCCAGATTTCTCAGATAAAAGTAAAGTACATGCAAGCACAACTGGACAATAAAAATCCAATAGAAATAATGAGCTCGATTTGGAGTACATGACAATCTAGAGAGTATTTTTCCCTCTGGAAAGTAATCAGTCTCATGATCTTCAAGTTTGGTAGTTACCCACCTATAATTTAATGTAATGTTTATCTACATAGTGTCCCCTATATGACAGTGAATTTGAGTGAATTAAATAACGACTAAATCTCTTTGGGGAAAATCTAAGATACAAGACCACCAAGAGTGATGCTAACACAGATGGAGAAGTACAGAAAACGGGATCAATGCAAGACAACACAGCCAACTGCAGCATGTGGAGAGCACTTGTGAAACGTGAAAAATCCTCCCGGTAAATTTGCTATGTCCTTTCTATGAATTTCTTCCTCTGTAGAGTTAGAGGTCATGTGTAGTTAAGACCTAAGACAACAACACTCACAGAGGCTACAGAGCCTTCTTTAAGGAACTGCCATATATTGAAACAAAACAAAACAAACAAACAACAACAAAAAAAATCAAGCTCTCATTCAAGGCAAGGCAACTTCTTCAATCTGCTGTAAACTAAGTTCTTTCTCATTAGAAACAGGCAAAAGAATATTAACCACAGAAGAGGTTATGGTCTGGCCTTAGAGACAGATGTTTACTTTTAGCAAACAAACCCAAGGATGTCAAATTCACTAGTCCTAACTTGCTTTATGATGAAGATCTTTAAAATACCACTTTTGAGGCTGGGAGTTTGGCCTAGTGGTAGAGTGCTTGTCTGGCATGCATGAAGACCTGGGTTTGATTCCTTGGTCCCACATACATAGAAAAAAAGCCAGATGTGGTGCTGTGGCTCAAGTGGTAGAGCTCTAGTCTTGAGCAAGTCCAAGGACAGTGGCCAGGCCCTGAGCTCAAGCCCAGGACTGGCAAAATAAAAAAAAAAAGTAAAAAATATCACTTTTGATCTTGAAAAGTCTCTCTTGTATCCCAAATTCCTTCCCCAAATCTCTCAATCTCACAATACCAAAATAGAGAAGTGACTCCTCACTTTTATTTCTTTCTCTACCCCTCCTTCTTTTCTTTCTTCATTTCTTCCTTCTGTTTAATAATAAAAAGAATAATTTACCAAACATATTCAAGTGAATAATTTTGGTTATTCATATGCCTCTGTCTCTTGGTAAAGTATTCTCCCCTAAATAATTCCTCATAAATCCTCTGATGCTAAATTAAAACACAATTTCCTTTTTTAAAAAAAGGCAAGTTTCATTAATGCAATCCCACAAATTGTCAAAAATGAAATAAATATGCAAAAAATAAGAAAATGCATTAATAAAAATCTGTAGGTAGATTATAAAATGCAGAAATGAGGCATACACAAAGATCCTAAGCTAAAATCTTAATATATGAAAAGAGGCAAGGGAGTAGGGAGAAGAAAGTAGTTAACTCACTGTGAAGCTTAAATAGCTATGGTTCGAGGGGACAGAATTTCATTGGCAAAGCTTAAAAATTATTCACCATGTTTTCTTTTTTTCCTGTAGTGATTAGGAAGAAGAGGCATTCTATCAAAGCCATCTTTCTTCAAGCTTAGGGGGAGGAGGCATGATGAGATAAAACTGATCCATCTTCCTCCAGCTTGGTTCCCAAATAGGACCTGGTATATTGTTACACACACACACACACACACACACACACACACTGCCAAAAATTCCTTATACATACGAACAATAGTATTTCTTGCATTATTTTCCCCCTCGTGGTCTGTTAAACATGTTTGAGTAAGAGGGCACAGTAGAGTTTGGATTGTAAGAGAGGGATGGAAAGGACGTGAGGAATTATTTCCTTGGAAGTTCTGAAGCAATGATCTGAGAAAGATAGATCTTAACACTCTCAAATCATTTTGTCTGAATCATAGACACTCTCTAAACATTAAGATTCCTGCTATGTGAGAACCTGGGTGCAAAGTACACACACCATTAAGCAGCAAACTGCATGTTAATGATGAGAGGTCTTTGCTCATGTTCTGCCTGTTACTTAGCTTCAGTACAAAGAAATGAAGCAAGCCTTTCCCCTTCAACCTCTCCAACTTGGTTTCTACGTTGCTGTTCATAAGTCAGAAGAGGTCAATCCAATTCTAGCACATATTATTTTTCAAGGATAGCATTGTATTTATGAGCCGGCAAATACTGTCATAGAAGTATCCTATTGTGAATCACGTATAACATTGGAATTTAAAACGTGAAAAGAATATAGTCATATGTGTAATTTTTTCTTTCTCATTTGCTATCAAACACAATTATGAAAAGCAGTAAGATGGGAAGGGGAGGTAGGAGAACAATGAGAGACTCACTAACAATGTTTGACAAGAATTGTACTTATTACATATGCAACTGTAAACCCTCCTGATAATAAAATTAAAGTGAAAAAAAGAAAAGCAGTTAGAATAAAGCACCAGGCATTAGTCAATAAGGTAAATATAATACTTTTTCTTTTTCTATACGAAAAATATTGTTGGTGGAAAAGGAAGGAACAAGAATTTTTGCATCCTAAAAACAATAACCAACCAACAGTAATAATTAGCTTATCCAGCAGAAGTTTTCTTTTGCCTTTTCTGTTCACTGTGGTTTGAGTTAGAATGCAATTTGCCTAAAGAAAAACCCTCAAATTTTAGAAAATCTGATATGCAGTTAAAATTTAAATAGAATCCATGAATAACAAAGGTTTGGCTGGAAAAATGGAGGCTAAGCGAGTCTTAGAAATATATTGTCTTTTAGTGACAGAAAATACATGATTCTAATTCTGAACCTTTATGCTGGCATGACTAGTAGGCCATATTTACACTTTAGTATACTTTACATGCATGCATGAAACTGAAATAGTTGAACTTGTTTTTAGAGAGGAAGAGTACTAGAAGGTCTGAATTCAATCTGAGGACATTGTATCTATGAAAATAGTACAGTGAATCTCACTCATATTGTCAATATATGTTAATAAAAATATGAAAAAAAGTAAAGACAAAGGGAAAGGAAACAAAGAAAACTAAAAGGAAAGAAAAGAAGAAACAAAAAGAAGTGTTTTCTCATGGCAGCGCACACAACTGGAAAGATTTAAAACCCTCCTCCCCCAAATTTCAGAATTCATAAATTTGTGTGCAAATAAAGACTCTGAGCCTTAAATTTCATTAGCTGCACTGTAAATTTACCTTTGGCCGGAATCTCTCATTAGATCCTCATTAAAGCTTTTCAACAAAGCAATCCATTTTAGCAGTCCTAGCTGTAAATCAGGAGTCATGTACTTGAGCCCAGACTCTGCTTCCACCCACTGTGTGTCTGACCAAGTAAACATGCCCCTTTCAACATGTGTTTCTAGCCTGGCCACACAGCATGTTCCCTCAGATTTCTTCCTATTGTTAAGAGCTCTCAGCACTGAACACAACAACCTGCTCTATTTTCAGTATTGACAGTATTCATTATTCACAGTTCAAGGCAAAATCTTGGATGCTTCTTTATCTTCATCATTCCTTTCTTTTTTTATTGTATTTTATGGTCAGGATAATGTATAGAGGAGTTACACTTACATTCTTCAGGTAATGGGTACAGTATTTCTGGAAACTTGGTACCCCTTCTTATGTTTTTGTCCTCCTCTCCCCCGCCAATCATCTTGCTTTCCCTCTTCCCTTCCCAATTTCAATAAATAAATGTATATGCAATGTAACAAGTAACAAAGTCAAATACAGTAACCACATGAGATTAACTATAAGGGCAACAGAGAAAATAAATAACTTCACATAGTACATTAAGAACTATAATCACAAAGGTAAGTTATGTACATATGGTCATACAGGATGAGACTAAACGAGATGAGTTCTAGGATATAGAAGCAAGAAGTTTATCTTTGTGAATGTTGTCCCTCATCCTTTTCTTCACTCCAAATGCCACCAGTCACTAAGCTTCATACACCCCTCCCATCTAACCTTACTTCAATAAGGGTCCAGGAACATTAGCTATCACCTACAAGAATGCTAAAACTCTACCAGCTTCTTTCCTGTCACTGTTTTGCCGTACTGACAACACAATGCTTTGTGTTTTCAGAAAATAATGTTAGCTGTCTTTCTCACTCTTTAAACTATGTTTGTGTTTGGCCACCAGTGTTAAAATAAAGTTTAAGTTCCATATTACGTAAAGGAAAAAAAAGTCAAGCATGATCTGGTTCCAAGTTCTGCCTTTAAACCAATCTTAACTCTCACAACTACACGTGATTTCTATGTAATATCCAGCTGCCTTAGAGAATGTCAGTATTTGTTGATGTTATGACTGGATGCCTGTTGGTATATGGATGACAGAGTAATGACTGCAGCTGGCCTTCCGAGTTGAATTTGGCCACAAAACCTTGAGTAACTGGAAGATGCATACACTGCCACTTCTGTAAATCTGACTCTAGTAATGGTATGTCAGGTACATTGGATTTCCTTTTGAAAGCTTAGACTCATTGAGGGATTAAATGCCATTGGTAATTCCACATTGTATGTCTCTTTTGTGAGGGCTGAGGGGTTGTAAAACATGTCTATGATGCAATCAAAAGCTTTATTGACTTTTTTGTCCTCTCATTCAAGAGTGTTAGCTTTCATGCACTTATCTGTGGGACTTCTAAAGGTTACCAGGATACTGTGGAGATCCCCTTTCCATTGTAAGTTCCTTCTCTCTAACAGAGAGCAAGCTAAGGTAGTCTAAAACTCAGTTCTTTTAACTATTCATTAGGACATTCTCTCAATCTCTTCTTCTGTTTAACTGGGGGAATAGCCAAAGAGAGTCCAAAAGTAGAGCAAATGTAGAGTTGAGAAGTCAGGATTTTAACAAGGCCAAAGTTTATACTTTAGCTAATTAATTTAAGGTCTTTCCTTGGTAAATGGGGTGGATGAAAATAGAACTTCCTTTTCTTACTAGATTATTGTCACTAATTTGTATTTGTGTATGTCATTTGCTTAATATTTCAAATAACAATCTATCTTCTTTCTAGTCTACTCCATGAAGCTCACACTGATATTTAATTTTATTCTGACTTCTTTTCTTCTTGTTCACAGGTCAGTGAGTTTTTAATGACTTGGAGAAGATGAGTTAGCTCGTGAGAGAACCATTATTTGAACCTAAACAGTCTAAGTCTAGGACATAGGGCTCAAATGTTAAACCTGCTGTGTCGTTCTAAAAAGAGAAGTGGCACGTGCAGTGAATTCACACCATCACCTGTCTGCTCTCTGCTGATGGATGTCCTGAACCTTAAGTCAGCCTGTTCCCCAAGTCCAACACAGCAAAGAGGCTTCTAATAAAGACAATAAAGGAAAGCTAGACATGAAAGGCCTCTCTACTCTATGGGAGACTGATACATCTGTCAGGGCTGCGGCTCTCACTTTATAATCCTTTAATTCTAAATCAACAACAGTGAAATTTAGAAATTCAATAATCAGTATGCTCAGCACATGGCAAATCTGCAGGGAAGGAGCCCATTTGCATCCTGGCCTGTGTCAGGGACTGGGCTATACTGAAGGGCTTTCTGTAGAGCAAAGGAGAGGCACCTTTGACATCACTGAACAGGAGAACCAGGGGTTCTGTGTGCCTGGTAGGAGGGCTTCAGAAAGTAACTGACATGATTGAGGAGAGAGGAGGAGGAAAGGTTCTGCTCTCTGCTGCTAAAGAAAATATCTACTTCCTCAAAAAAAGAAACTTCTCCCTTATAATTCTTTCTTCCCCTACCCCCTTTTAAGCTATTCAAGATTAATGCATCAAAAAATGCACCCCCCAGGCTTCTTATTTCGATGCTTACTACAGCACATAAAAGTAAAGAATTAGCATGGGATGAATAATTTATTTAGCGCTTTACCGTTGTTTTAAACAAATCACTTCCATGAAAGCAATGTGTATTCAAGCAATAAATCACTGTTTAGCATGCCATCACGAGGAAAAGATACCACTTGGCAGAATTATTGAATGGCAGTGCCTGGCAGTGAGGCAGCCACGATAAAGATAAACATGCTGTCCTTGAATCATAGAATTCCTCTTGGATCTGGAGTATGAGGCTCTTTAATTCTCAAATGCTGAGTAGCATGTGCTACTGTCTGCACTGATATTACAACTAGGAGAGAGTCACATGTTCTTCTGTCATATGATTTGTTTTTATGGTACGATGGTAATTCTTATAGTCCATTGGTAGGGTGTAAGTATTGGTGTAGTCTCTTTCCAATAAGCAAGATGACTTTTGTGCTCTTGATCACTATATCTGGGGTCCTCAGACAAGTTTATATAACTTGTTCAAGTTCCAAGTAGTGTGAAAGCTTAGCCTCAAAGGAAGATGGGAATCTATCTGGAAAGATATCACAAGAGCATGTTCTTGCATTCAGGCCTTGCTTTAGAAAGGCTTAGAAGTCAGCATGGGAGAAGATGGATATAAATATGAAGCCATGGTTGTTAGATACTGAAGGACTGTTGATATGGTACAGCACAATGAGTGTGGGAGGCAAATGTTTTAAGGTAACAAAGGAGTAAAAGGTTAAAAAGGATCAGCTTAAAGAGATTTAAAAAAATATCCCATGGGGCCCAGATACCATTCCCTCAGGGCCTGGCACCCCAATCTCAAATCAGAATCAGCCTTTAAGACAAGGTTGCTGATGGTGCTACTTTCCAGCCTCATGAATAATCAAGTTTATCTGCACCAGAAATCAATAATATAGGAGGGAAACCTAGATCCTTTCTGAAGAGAGAAGTGCCTTGCTTCTTTCTTGTAACAATAAAGTCCTACATGAAATTGTTCCCGTTGACCCATCTTCACAAAATACTCTAAATGAAAATTGCTGAGGAAGGAAACAAAACAGTTCCATAGTTTTAGAAGGACTCAATCTTCAAGTGTGAGTGTGACAGAACTGACGTGAGTTCTGTACAACAGCAGTGCCTACGGTTCCTGGCAAGATCTAACAGTTAGCCTAGACAGCTACAGGTTTGGAGACTCACAGACGAGACCAATGGCTTGATGATTACAGAGCCAGACAAAGAGAAAAACCACTTCATTCTATCAGCAGAATCAGAGGCCATGCTGGTATATGCCTGTAAGTTTGCTATTTGGAAAGTGGAGGAAGGAGGATCATGAGTTTGAGGTCAGCCTGGTCAAAACACAATATAAAACAAAAGTGTAGCTCACATAGCAGAGTGTTTGCCTAGCAAACACAAGGCCCTGAGTTCAATTTTCAGTACCTCAGAGATGAATTAAGATGAACAAATGAATGAACAAAGGAATAAAAAGAAGTAAATTTTGAAAAAGTTCCTGAATTGTCTCATGTCCCTCTAGTTTAATAGTGGCAAAATTTTTTCTCCAAGAGTACAAGAACCAGTATTTCCAAATACAACTTAAAAATTGAACAGTGAGCTTCTTTTAGCTAGTTTCATATGTGCCAAATTTCTGTTGAATGCTAAAAAATCATACTTTTGGCTAAAGCAGTGAAGGTGACATCCTTTGGGAAATGTCATGAATCTGAGGCTGCACCTCACCTTCCCTGTAATTGCTAATTTGAAGAAAGAAAGCAAACAATCCAAAGGAAAGAACACTAAAACAACAACAAAAGCTATCCTGGTGTCAGCATTTTGTCAGGTGTGGAAGCCCAGAATATTGCTGGCTATGAGCCAGCCAGAAATGTTTCATCTTCAGGAAGAAATTAATCAATGAACAACTATCTATTAAATGTTTGCTATGTTCAAGGCAGAGTGAAGAAACCCTATGGGAGCAAAAACAGATGCACAGAATGCAATTTCTGCCCCTCTGGAGTTTTCATCTCAGGTAAAATCTAATTGTCACTCTGCTGTTCAGAAACACTCAATGTTCCTGTGACCTTATAGGATTAACTCTCTATTCAATAAGACCTGCAAGGTCCTTTCTATATAGCACATGTCTCCTTTCTAGATCTAGCAGCTGCCAATCCTTCTAATTCTGAAAGCCTGCAATTCTGACTTCCTTCCATTCTTTGAACCACCATGAAGTTTTAGGCACATGAGCCTTTGTGAAATTAAAATGCTCGGTCCACACACCATGTTATCTGAAGGTTAAGTTATCTGAGCTTCATGCTATTATATGTTCCCCTTGTGGCCAAAGCATATTATTTTATCTTCTTTCATTAGACTGCACATTTTTGCCATTCGGGTTTTGGTTTGGTTTTTGTTTTGATTTTTGTTTTCTTTGCAATTACAGGATGATTGACAAGAAGATAAATAATGGGAGAATGCAAGGGAAAAATGAGGAAGAAAGAATGACAATGTTTTAAAACATCAAATAAAGGAGAGTTTTAAAGTCACATATCAAGGTGCAGATAATCTGACCAGAAAACTACAACAGTTCCAAACCCATGTTTTGATTGTCCTTCCTAACACTGGGCCTCAGTGTGGTTTTAAGGCAATGTGAACCAGTTGCCAACTATCAATGTGATACCCTTATTTCTCTTAAAAAGTCTGGCAATGTTTTGCTTGCTTTCCCATGATGCATAGTGAGCTGCAGGGGCGCCTGAAGTTACTGCTTGTATGCAGGGAAACCCCCCCTCCACTCCCTCATTTGATCCTGATCTCTGACACCACTCCTGTGGCTATGACAACTTTTTGGGCTTTGGGATGAAACATCCAGACTGGTATTGAGACTTTGACAACTTACTTCTCGTAAGGTTAACTCTTGTGAGCTGCAGCTTTCTCAACATCAAGGTGTAGACTATTGCCTGCTTCTACTTCACAGGATAAGTTGACATGTTGAATGTAAAGCTCTGACACAGTGTGGTCCCTCCAGTATTGTGCACTGTGATTGCTACCATTATGGAAAATTAAATCCCACAGAACTTACTGTCAGTCTGTGGCAGAAATCAGTAAGAGAACATTTATGCATGAGTCCCAAGCGATTTCCAAAACCATGAATGTGTTTTGCCACAAAAACAGTCAAGAGTTTAAATAAGGAGACCTGAACCAAGAAGAAAGAGAACAATTCAGATGTAAGTGCAGTGAATGATCTCCAAAAGTTTTGTCACAATGTAGAATACCAGGAATAAGCACAAATGATCTGCAGGTCTATGGCTTCACATATTTTATAGCCAATGCAACAGGAAGAAATTTCAAAGATTTATTTTATAATGGAAGAGAAAAACCTGAGCCCACAGCTCAGAAGTTATACAGTTTGCAGACTTTAAGCTGCATGCTACCCTGAATACTAATGGTAGGCAGAAAGACCAGCAACATTATGTCAGAGCAGCTCTGAACTGTTGATGAATTCTCAGATTCTGACTGTCTCCAAAGTTGAAGGGAAAAAGTGCTAAGTCAACCAACACCAGCTAATTAGTTCTTTGAACTTAGTGACTGTAAATCAATGATGAGCAAACTTCAAATACTTCTTCTGTGGCTGCAGAGCCTTCTGTCACTCACCATCTATCATGTCTGCCTGCCTGTGGCCTTGAGGCATTCTCTCTAGGTGATATCCAGTTCTCTGGTCATAGGCATTCCCACTTGCCTGCAGCCCACAAGAAAATACACTGGTGGCAGCTTTTTTAATAAGCCAAAGGCTTTATGAGACCCACTGTTAATGCAAAGGTCACACTTGCTAAGCTGGATATAGATTGCAGTTTGTAAGGTTGTAAGGTCACATGCTGTCAATAGTTCAAGGTGGAAAAATACTACTGGTAAGCGGTCATCAATTCTTTATTCTTCCCTTTCCATACTCATTCTCCTAAGAGCATTAGGTTAATTTGTTTCATTTAAGCCTGATTCCTTGAACTGTGAACTGAAGGTTTCATTTATTTATAAGGGGAGAAATTCTGGTTGGCATAATGTGAGTAATTAATTAGCAAGTTTCCAGGGATCTGAAACAATCATTAGGACATATTTTTGATAGGAAAGAGTCATAACATCTCTTTTTTTTGGGGGGGGGGAAGAGTCTAATGTTACAGGAAATGTGTTAAGGTCAGTATTCAAAGACTTAACAGCTCACTATCTTTCTCATCAAAAAATAAAATAATGCGGGAGGGAAATGTCACAGATAAACTGTAAATCTGCAATCTGAAGTAGCTTCAATTGACTTACAAGAATATTCCTGTGACCATTGTGGTCATGTTTTCTTTAGAATAATTCCTTCTGATTTCTTATATAAAATTGGCTGCTGAATTTGTTGTGCAGGGATCTTTTAAGACATTATGAATGTATTTGAATATTTGATGACCATTATGAGAGCTACAATTAAACATCTCTAATGAAGAATAACTAGAAATAAAATTCTGGGGCAACCTTCCAAAGCCAATTTATTTCACTCTAGAGTCTTGGTTATAGATATGCAGGTGATTTTCCCCCCATACAGTGTTCTTTCCAAATAGACAAAGATTATAAGATGTAATCATGTCTCTTGGGTTCATATGATCTCAGAGGATTCTTAAAAAGCAACAACAACAACAACAAAACCCTCACCAATGAGAATTCTGTTTCTGTCTCCACCATGACAGTACTAAGAAAAATATCTATGTATTCAGGGAAATAGTCAGGTTGGTTGGTTTGTTTTCACAGTATTTGGGAGCAATGTAACAAACAATTTGTTTACTTTCTTATTCTTCCTGACTTTCCCACTACATAAATCCCTCCCATAGATTCAATTCATCTGTAACCTATGTGGTCTGAAGCTTCTGTGAATATCTTGAGAATATCTGAAAATGACATAAACACAGAAAACCCATTGAGTAAGTATGGGTTTCCAGCCTCAAGACCAATGAAAACCTATTGTTCTTCATGATTTTTATAAAGTTGTAAGCCACAGATACCAAAACTATCAAATATCAGATCATTTGCTAGGGTCCATCAATAATTTCTGTAAGTACCTGGATATTTAGGATCAGTCAAATTACCTTAAAAGTTCTGGAACATGGTTTTGGATCATATCATGTGAGTGAGATTGCTTCAAACACACGAAAGGTCATTATTGAAACATAGTCAAGAAAAAATAGGATCTTTAGGCTCAACTATGGCTTAATGCCTATAATTCTCATTGTGCTGGCTCGTAATCAATATATTAATATGCCTATAATAAATAGAACTAAGTAAATATTGATACAGAGGAATTACTAACAAGACTTTAGCTTCTGCATTCCAAGGTAAGTATCATATTCATTTTCAACATATTGTACATTCATTAGCCAAGACAGCTTAGCTTGAGATTTCACAGTATGTAAGTCCATAGAATATGGAAATGTAAACAGAAAGCTTTGCCCAGTTTTAAGGATGAGCAAGCTAGTTTAGATTTCAGGGGAGAGGGAGAGGGAGGAGACACACATCCTTCATCCAACTATTACCATTTCCAGAAGTTTGTCTCAACTCAACATTTAAGAAAAAAAAATCTCAAATCACTGAAGTGTTGAATCTGTCTTTTGCCTTGCCTTCTGCTTCTTAGGATTTTAATTTGTCTCCCAGTTTCTCAAAAGAAATTACTATTCACAGGTAAAATATATAGAGAGACAAGGTGTTTTCACTCTAGAAAACTGAGGACTGGCTTGTTGGCTGTAGTTTATTAGAACTGCATTTCAATCTTAGGATTGTATCAAGAGTTTGGTTAAAATATGCCCATTAATATGTTGTTCACCTGGTGTGTGGAGGGAAATAATGAAATAAAGAACATCAGTCTTCAAGGCAGACTGGTGTCACTTGATATTGCAAATTCTATATCATTTATTTTATATCATCTTGCCCAACTTCCAATGGCATTGGTTTAATAGCTGTTAGTCAAATTAATAGAATAAAGAATGTATCAAAGAACAATTAAGTTTGGGCTGATTTTTTTTCTATGTATGTGGTACCGAGAAATCGAAACTGGGTCTTCATGCATGCTAGGCAAGCATTCTATTACTAGGCCAAACTCCCAGCCTAGGGTGGATTTTTAAATATGTATTTTGACAATAATGTAAACTTTACTACCATCTTATTTCAGTATATCCTGATATAATATTGGACTCTGTTTTTTTTTCTTACATAATCTGCTTTGTATCAGCAACAGAAAACTTTCAGTACAGAATCCTAAAAGTCAGAGAAAGTACTTCTCTTGGAACTCACCCAAACTAGCATTGCTCTCATCTTTCAAGGATTGATGTTCCTTTTGTCCCTGCCAGAACAACCTTGCCTGTGGTCGTTGAAAGTAGATCTGCCTGTATTTGTAAGCTATTCTTATGAATGTTTTCCCCAGGTAAACATTTGTTTAAGTTCATATATTTTACTTTCCTATATAATACTGAATTGAAAAAATCACTACAAAATAGGAGCAATAGCAAAAAAGAACCATAATGCATGGAAACAGTAGCAATTGTCAAGAATTATCTCACACAGGGACTAAAGGGCATCATTTTTGTCACCTTGAAGTTGTCCAGGGCCATGACAGCAATTTGTAAAGGTCATATCTAACTCAATATTTGCAGTACAGTGATAATGAATAAGAAAGTAAGTGACTTCCCCCCTCTCAAAGGCCAGTTATTAAGACATTGTAAATGCAAGAACTGATGGCTTTTTCACCAATTTCAGATTTAATGGTAATTGGCAATGCACATTTTAAAACAGAGGATCTGGACCCTATATTTAAGGCTGATGTATTCTATTCAGTTATAAAATGAAAGTAGAAAAGATGAAGTTTTAAGTGAAATATTAGTCCAATAAGGAACAAATATTTTTCAAGAGGGTGGAATAATTATTAAGATATAATTTTATTTTTTAATCAATTGAAATATTTCTAGATATTTACTAACCTGAAAATTTCCTATTGTCTCAAGGTTGTCTTAGATTTTTGTGTAAACCTTTAGGAAGGGCACAAACTCTGTTTTCTTTGTGGAGCCCAGTAACTGAAATCTCCAAACCTTTCAATCTTAAAGAATGCTTTGAATGCTTTGAATTCAGGAATAAGTGAAGATTCAAAGCAGAATTTTGAGTCGACACATTCTGTGTCTTTGCCAACTGTAAGCTTTCTTCATAATTTCTAGCCACAATTTCTATCTATGATACCTTCAGCTACCATGTATCTTTATGTATCAAGGACCACCTATAGGGGAAAACAGGAAACTCCAGAAACATAGTTCCTACCCAGTCCATGTGTTCAGTCTGATTATTTCTTGCCTTGCTATAGATCTTCTCCAGTGTTTCCATTGTTTTCTTCCTAAAATTTATAATTATTATCTGCAACAAGAGTTCCCTAATGCACACAATTCTTCTATCACCCTAGAATCTCTTCTTGAAACTCCAGCTGTAACTCTGTCTTTTTCAATCGTTTTATCCTTTACAAACACCAGGTAAAATAAATTTTGGAAGGTGATGATTTTCATGGCCATAATTAATCTATTATAAACCTGAGTTCTTACCTACATCCTATCACTTTTTTCTTTCATTTTGTTTTCGATTTTATACAAGGTGACTTCCTTAGGAGCCAACTTTAACAGAAAGTGTTAAAGATGAAAATATACTGATACTGTTAGAGAAAAGGCCATTTCTCAAGAGTCATGATCCCCTCCCTTTACTATAATACAGAAAATACGGGAAGATATCAATCTGTCATTCCTTCCCATGTCCAGTGGCTCTGCTGCATTGTGTCCAATTAAGCCATCAAAAGAAGCAATGCAGGAAGCTGCCAGTGATCTCTATCTCACTCAATATTGGAATACACCTTTATTCTATAAAGCCAGAGTCCACTTTTATTCAAGGGGTGGTGTGGGGGAAAGATCTAGCTGCCTGTTCCAATCAGCCCAAAAGACTGGGATTTCAAATTAGTTTTGTTTTCAAGAACAGGTGCCAGGAAAAAAAAACAGCATTAGCATCACCGTCAACAAGAAAGCTGATAGATGAAAAATATATCATCTTTGAATATCAGAAGCTAAAGTAAAGTCATTTAGTATAATTTGAATTGGGAAGATTGAGAATTTGACCAGGCCCTCAATTCCGATGCTCAGAACCATGATAATCTCTCTGCCTTTTTTTTTAAAAAAAAGAGAACCTCATATAGAGAGAGTAATTAATTTTATTTTTAAGAATTCTCTGCAATAAACTCTGCATTAAACTGCAGAGCTTTTGTATGGCAAAGGACATAGCTAGTAAACTAATCAGGAAGCCTACAGAGTGGGAGAAGATCTTCACCAACCAAACAACGGACAAAGGCCTCATATCTAAAATATATCAACAACTCAAAAAATTGAATCACTCCAAAACTAACCTCCAAAGTAACAACCATCCCATTAAAAAATGGGCCAAAGACTTAAAGAGAGTCTTCTCTGAAGAAGAAACAAAAATGGCCTATAGACACATGAAGAAATGCTCAACATCTCTGGTCATAAAAGAAATGCAAATCAAAACAACTCTAAGATTCCACCTCACTCCAGTTAGGATGGCCAGGATCAGGAAAACGAATGACAACAGATGCTGGAGGCGATGTGGCCAGGAGGGATCACTACTACACTGTTGGTGGGAGTGCAAACTCATTCAACCACTATGGAAAGCAGTGTGGCAGTGCCTCAAAAGGCTAAACATAGAACTCCCCTATGACCCAGCAATTCCACTACTTGGCATTTACCCAACCACCCAGAAACAAGGACATACTAAACCCACTAGCACAACAATGTTCACTGCAGCACTATTCACCATAGCAAAGATATGGAATCAACCTAGATGTCCCTCAGTTGATGAGTGGATCAACAAGTTGTGGTATTTGTACACAATGGAATTCTATGCTGCTGTCAGAAAGAATGACATCGCCCCATTTGTTAGGAAATGGAAAGACTTAGAAAAAAATCATATTAAGTGAAGTAAGCCAGACTCAAAGGAACTTAGGTTCAATGGTTTCCCTCATTCGTCATAATCAGTAGAAACCTTGGGCTCTACTAGCAGAGATTTGCAATAGAGCAAAATCTTGATACATAAGGACATATAATGTGAAGCTAATTGAAAGGACCTCCAGGATAGTGAAACAAAAGCCATATAATGAATGATTGTTGTCCTTAATGTACTATGTTGTCTCTCATCTCCTTTGCTGTCCCTTGGTTATCTCATATTGGTAAAGTATCTCACTTTGTTATCTGATATATTGAAGTTATTTGTATTCGGATATTTGAAATTTGATAGGGAAGGGGGGAAAACCAAGACGGGTGAGGGGTTTGGGGGGGGGGAGGGAAACGGATACCAAGACATGTGAAAGGGTATCAATGTATGTGAATTAATGCACTTTCTATCTGGCAAATATCATGTAACCCTTTTACTAATTACAATAAAAAAAAAAGAATTCTCTGCAAGAGTTTGGTCTTTTAAGGGTAAAGCAGAGCAGCATCTAGGCAACATTTTTTTTTTAAAACTGCCTTTCTGTAATTAAACACTCAAATTATATCTGGGTATCAGCAGAATAGGAAAAGTGCATGAATATTTAACACACATAGAGCACTATAAATGGCAGTAATGTTTTACAATAAATAATATCAGGTCTAAAAATGTGTCTTTTAAACACAATTGTAACATAGAAATGTCTTTAGAATTTGTAATAATTTCCCAGGGGGGAAAAGCCTGAAATCCCATCACTTAAAACTACAGTAGAGTAAGCCAAGTGGTAGAGAGTCTCCAATGAAACACCACCTTGTACTGATGACACAAAGATCTAATGTCCCGGGAGGGGCTTTTTTCCTTTAATTGAAATAATGTTAGACTATCACAAGCCCTTTCCCTAAAATGCCCCTTGAGGCTGTCTGACTCTCTTGGCAGTACTCTCATTCTTGTCAAGCTCACAAACAGGAAGTAGTAATCTTGAAATATAGAATGTGAATTCTCTCACACTTCTCTTATCTACCACCTATTGTGATAGAGAGTCTGTTCCTTGTTTCCATTCAGCACATTCAGGCTTACCGTCTCATTTCTCCAGGATTAGTCAACATCTCCATCCTCTTTTTGTCCTAATTCTTATCCTTATTCCTATTCAACTCTGAACAGTTGGACAAAAGAGCTTCAGCTCCACACAGAGTGTAATACATCATCATTAGATCCCTTCAAACTTAAAGCCTATTGTGTAATACAGTTTTGAGTGAGACAAAGATGAACGCTTCCGAAAATAAATCCCTGCCAGAGCCTACAGCTCTAGCAGTCTACTGCATACTTCACATCTTTCTTTGGAATGAATGATATAGATTTTTTCATGATGTGGTGGGGGGGAATGTGTATCACAAAGGCAAGAGATAAATACAATGATGCAATTTAGGATGATAGGAATTAAGAAGATCATATAGGACTTAAGCTTTCCTTGGACATTGCTATTTTTGTCTATATCCTATAGATTCACCTAACTACCAGGTAAAATGCCCACTTCTGATAAGTTACGAATGAGCCAATTCCTAAAACAACATAAACAAACAGAATCAAACAAAAAAAGTGAAATGACTGTAAAAAGTTTATAATTTAAAGAAGTTTAAAAGTAGTCCCTATTTCCCTCTTCCTTCCTTCCTTTCTTCCTTCTTTACTTCCCCCCTGATTTCTTATACACCCTTCTTCCTTCCTTCCATTTTTTTCTCCTTCTCTCCTATATTTTTCCCTTTCTTCCTTTCTGTGTTTCAAGGGGGTGTCTAGTCATGTAGCTCAGACTTCTCTCAAATCTATGATCCTCCCTCTGCCTACCTAGTACTGGGATTACAGATGTGACCCCCATATTTTATCTGAACAATGGCCTTTCAGTGTGTGCTTTACTATTTCTAAAATCAGCTCGCTTGAGGGCCTGCTGTTCACTGTCATAGATTCTGGACCTGAGTTCTTCCACACCATTTCCCAAAGCAAGTGTCTATTTTCTTGCCTGACAGTACTCCGTGAGACTAGTTAATGTAGGATTACATTTAGCCACTTGTCAAAGACCAATACAGCAGGGAGCATAATCACCCCCACCCCTGCTTTGGCTTATATACTGTATTCAGCAGGTCTCAAAATGCAAGTGAATTTCCCACACAAACCAGTGTTAATTGGACATTGCTCTAGATGTGAGTGTGTCATTTTAGATTTCACGTGTCCTGGTTGCAGAAAGCAAGTGCCTCAAGCATTCTCCCTGTGGCAACTTTTCAAGCGGGGTGGAGAAGTCACCTATATCCTGATCTTGCTGTTGTTCAAATGAGCAAGCTAAAACTTGAAAGAGTGAGAAAACTTTTCTTTGGATTTCAGTGGTGAGCTTTGGCTGAGATCTTTGAAAAGTACACAGATCTTAATTGTAGTAGGCAATTCTTCTTAATAATTGATTTTCTCTGCCTAGATCTTCCCTGTGTGAATCCTCAGCATATGTCTGTCAGCCTCACTGACAAAAGTAGTTATAGCTTTTGGAACCAGCTGGACAGAACACAGGCAGAGTGAGTCCATGAATTTACACTCTGAGCACCACACACAATTATCTCTTTGATTAAAAAACCATTACCTCTCTTCCAGAGATGGATTTTCGCCACCATGTTTGTCACAGAAAATAGCACCAAGGAAAAGAGGGAAAATTAAAACAGAAATATAAGAGGAAACAGATAAAAGGAAGAAGGGAAGAAGAGACACATGAGAAGCAGATCATGAAGCTGAGGTTGCATGAAGTCATTTTAGCATTTTCTCTCCATAGTTCCATTTTAAAACCATGTGAATGACTCAGTTTCTACATTTTGATCCAGATTCTGAGAGTAAAATAACTTACTCCCAGCTTTTAAAAAACTCCACTTCTTCCAGTAACAGATGACAAGAAGAAATGTGTATATATATACACACACACACATATATATATATATATATGACGTTTAATTGTAAGAAAAAGTGTACAATTAAACATCTTATGTTACCACTTGTCTTGGTGTGGATTCTGTCTCAGTAACTTAGAGTGAAGAGAAGTACAGTAAACACAGAGGTAAGGACTGACCAATCAACGCAGGATCCCGAGCACATGCTACTAGAGGCTTGTTTGTGATTTGCTTCTTGGTACATCTCTCAACTTGTGCCTGCATGGGCTTAAAAGCAGTACAAGTATTGACAAAGGAACTCTTGGTTGTCTGTGTGCTTCCCACATCCACAATTCTCCGACTTCCTTTCAGACTCCTGATAATGAAAGTCCGTAGAAGTCTGTAAAGGCTGAAGCTAGGATAATAGAAGGCCAATTTTATTTAGACTTGCTATCAATGGATTATAGCAGAGATAAATGCCATCACAGCATTTTTAAGATAGGACACCTAAAATGGAAGCTCCTATTCGTATTGCAAATCCCACTGCTAAGCCTCCTTGTCAATTTTTTTGTTGCCAGTCCTGGGCCTTGAGCTCAGGGCCTGAGCACTGTCCTTGAACTTTCTCACTTGAGCCATAGCACCACTTCCAGCTTTTTTCTATGTATATGGTGCCAAGGAATTGAACCCAGGTCTTCGTGCATGCTAAGCAAGCGCTCTAGGCCAAACTTGCAGCCCAAGGTATTTCTTTTTAAGGAGGCTTTGTGGGCTCTGAGTGGAGACTTCTCGCATTTTCCAGTCTGAAACACCAACTTTATAGAAAAGCTCTAGTTGTGACATATTTTGATGTGATCTAACTTACACTTTAACATAACCTTCAGAGCAGCCCTGATGCCATTTATCATTCTCATTTTACAGATGAGAATATCAAGGCTCAAGGGAAAAATATTAACTTGAAAGGATCCAAGGAGCATAATACAGGCTGAATTTTGTATCCAATTTTTTTTCATTTCTAGAGAAGTTCAGAGGAATTGCTATTTTAAGCAAATATGTTTTACAGCTAAACGCTGGAGAATATTTTTTGCTTGTTCTATAATAAATATTATCTGAAATCTAACATGGTGTCATGCCCCAATGTTCAAAGCTGAAACTAATAGTATTTTTAAATGCATATATATATATATATATGAAAATAAATACTTCTGAGTTTTAAAAAGTCAGGCAAGTAAAATTTTTTTTCAAAGAACATGGTTCCCTATGTATTGTATATATGTTTATAGGAATTAGGGAAGGGAAGGGGAATAAAATAGTGAGGCAAAAGACAAAAGGTAAATCAATAGAATAGCAATACACACAAGACAGTATATTGTAAATGAACTTTACAACTGGAGGGTGGAGTGGATTGAGGAGAGGGAAATTGGGAGAAAAATGACATAGGGATAAACAATGGTCGACAAGAAATGTACTCACTACCTCACTACGTAACCCCTCTGTATATCACCTTGACAATAAAATTAAATAAAAAAAATAAGGGTCAGTTTGCTCATAGAAGAGAATATTAGAAAGAAACAGGATTTGTTTATGCCTTTGAGTATATGTGCAGGTGGTACTGGAGTTTGAACACAGTGTCTCTTATTTTCTTCATGGCACTTATACCACCAGTTCTCTATTTTTGCTGGCTATTTGGGGGATGGAGTCTAGGAACTTTGCTGCAGGCCTGGAACCATGATCCTTCAGAGTTCAGCCTCCTTGACAAAGTAGTATTACAGGAAGAAAATCACTGGCACACAGCCCATTCAAAGTCTTGATGAGAAAAATAAACCCATTCTGCTATTAATATAGGCCCCTTAAAAATCTAATTAAATCTAGTACCAGGGGGTTTCAGGGAACTAGTATGATACTGAAGTTCTCTTACCTAAAAAATTGATTGTTTCTAAGGTCAGTTCTTTATATAAAATTCCTGCAGCATGAAAAAAATACTTTGTCAAAAATATGCTGTATGTCTTAAAATAATGATTTAAAGAAAATGACAGACTTAGGTATTGTTTCTCTATCAGTCTGTTAGTATTCATTATGTGATTCAATTCCAAATAATCAGAAAATTTAAGAAATTTGATTACACCATATAAGTCACAAATGAACACTTCATGGACATAATTATGGCATTTGCTTCATATTTAAGTGGGGAGACAAGAAAAGAATCCTGAAACCAATTTTCTTGAAAATCTTATCGACTTAAAGGGTGATTTTTTTTAAAAAATTAGCAGCTGATTAAAACGATTTGGCTCAGAATTATATGCAACTGAGTTGTTTTTTTTCCCCCCGAAGTAATGGTTCAGATTCAATTTAACTTTTTGCTGGCAAGATATGTTACTTAGCATTAATTCACTGTGAAAATACTGGTGAAGGTTTAACAACTCAGGACATAACATACTGAAATAGTGCTGAATAGTTTTGAAGAGAAAGAAGAGATAAGGGGGCAATAACTCATTGAGAGCTGTCCGCCTAAATATTGATGGATGTCTCAGTGGCAGGCACTAAAATGTGTATTGTCTTCTCATCTGTCCTCTACACACTGGATCTACCAAGGGATCTACTAGGATATCTCATAAAAATTACCTGGAAGACTAACCTGTGGAGTGCCTAGTAGTAATCATGAAAAGAAAGGTTAAGTGTGATCAGAATGAGTGTGCACAGAAACAGAAAACAACAGACAAGAAAAGGGTAGCCTTATAAGGAAGAAGGGATTGGAATGCCACATTTTGGGACTCCCTCATCTGTCTGGAAGGACAGAAAATTTCGCAGAATGTATTGTACAAGTACCAAAGGGAAGGCAAGAGCAATATACCTTTCAAGATTAGAGGGAATTAGGAGAAAGGAAAGCAGGAGTTGTGTGGCTGTGGCATTCCATCTTGCCTCCCTGGGTGAGACTGTTACTCTAAGTTACCCAAAGTGTTGCTCTACTAAAGCATCAAGTTGTTCCTAAGTAAGCTCTAAAGTTGTGTACTGTTGCTGTCCCAAAAAAAATATCAGTCATGCTATCAATAGAAAACAGTTACTGGTTGTAAGAGTCACAGTGGAACCAACTCACTATACAATGCTAATAAAAGTAATTTTCATGCAAAGGTAAATTTATAATCCATGCACAAATGGGAAATGAAATTTTTTTCTTTTTTCTTTTTTCTTTTTTTTTTTTGCCAGTTTTGGGGTTTGAACTCAGGGCCTGAGTAATGTCCTTGGGATTTCTCAAGGCTAGCATTCTACAACTTGAGCCACAGCACTAGTTCTGGCTCTTTCTATATATGTAATTGAAGAATTGAACCTAGGGCGTTGTGCATGCTAGGCAGGCACTCTACCACTAGGCCACACTCCTGGCCAGAATTGTTTTATTTTACTTATAACAAAAGACATCACACGAGTTTACCATAGGAGTGGTCTAAAAGGCATAGCTTTGTGTAGAATAAAAGAATATTGAAATAAATGTACAAATACAGGAAAAAACTACCCTAATGGTGCTTATTGTGTCAAATGTCAATCTACAGATGATGACGCAGAATTTGCTTTTCTATAAAAACAATTCTCAGATGATGCTATCATGCACCTGCAATATTAAAAAACAGCTCTCATAACATCAGAATAGTGTAACTATCAGAGGCACAATTCATAGCTTCCCTGTAAGGTACTACAACTCTTCTATTATACCAGTAGATTATTTGAACTCAACCTGGAATCCTGGGATCTGTAGAAACTGGTTCTCATTCCACATTAAAGCCATATGCTCGACAGGTCTCAGACATTAGCCCTAGTTACCACTTATCTTTATACCAAGAAATCAGAGGCATATTGTTTTCAGAGCAGCAATTTTCCTATTTGCTAATGAGACATTTCAATGACATAATCACAGGCAGGCCATGTGGTGCTTATGATAGATGATTTGACCCAAGTATGTCACTAACATAATATGATTAGCACTGATGGTCTCTGGGGAAATACTGCAGCCCTTTTTGTAAAGGAGTTAAATTTATTGTCTACAATGCTCAAGGTGGCATATCCAGTTGACTGCATGATAATTATAAAGGAATATCCATAATGTTTTCTAAAAATGAAAAGAAATATGTCTTAACATCACAAGAGAAACATATGGCACTCAATTCTCCTTGCTATATTTTTCTTAGATTTTCTTCTCATTCAGGGGGAAGGGAAGAAGTAGGAGGAAATACATAAGAGTCCTTTAACATCATTTTTTTTCTTTATAAAGCTATACCAGGGGGCCGGGAGTTTGGCCTAGTGGTTAAAGTGCTTGCCTAGCATGCATGAAGACCCGGGTTCGATTCCTCGGTACCACATACATAGAAAAAAGCCGGAAGTGGTGCTGAGGCTCAAGTGGTAGAGCTCTAGCCTTGAGAAAGTCCAAGGACAGTGCTCAGGCCCTGAGCTCAAGCCCAGGACTGGCAAAAAAAAAAAAAGCTATACCAGAATAGCCAACCTTTTTTTTTTGTTGTTCAGCTGTTGGGCATAGCTCAGGGATTGAAAAATCTGGCATTATATAATTGTCCTCCCATAGTCTTTCTTTCAGTGACTCTGGGCTCTCTATGGACAAGAAATGGTAGCATTGCTTATCTTTGTACTCAGTGCAGTGCTTGGCTTATGGTGGCTGAAAGATCAGCTGTCGGTGAGCCATTCACATCTGCCTGCCCTTGCCTGTTCAAATGGTCAACATGGCTTCAGAACTGACACCTTATTTTCCACACTTCAGTTATAATAGGGTAGTGAAACTCCACTGCTAGCAAAAATTCTCTATTTTTGTGCCATATTTACTACTACCATTATTATTATTATTATTACTATTATTATTCCTGGACTATATCTTAATTCTAGTGTTCTTGTTTTGCTGCTGCCCAAATGATTCCTTCTTAATTCAGTCTCCAAAAAACTAACTGTCCTCATTTATCTCTTCTCCAAGCACTCAACATTCATGCAAGCGGAAGACTGAAAGAGTTTTTTTTTTCCTTACTCAGGAATCCTCCCAAAGGAGCGTCAAAAGTGAGAGGCGTATGAGCCAATCTGCTAACAGCTTAAGTGTCCACATCTAAACTGTGGCTTAAAGTGTGAATAACTCGGACATTTATCAAAAAAAGAAACGGTGAGAAAGTTCAAAGTGTGCTTCTGTTCAGGGAACCACCTCTCTGCGCCACACCAAGCAGTTGTTGCTCTATCTTTACCCGCACTCTTTCTCCTACCCTCCCTAGGTCCCACGTCTCAGCTGCCTTATGACAGTTGAATAGTTAAGGAGAAGAAGGAGAAGAAAAAAGTTGTGCTTTGGGAAACACTGACTTTGGTGGTGTCACAGGCATTTGACAGCTAATTTGACTGTTTGAAATTAAGGGAAAGACTATTCAAATGCAACAGATCAATGGTCTAGCAAACAGAAATAGTGTACGAAGTCTCCTTGTCAGTATAGATAATGTCAGGACCCACTCTTTCATAGGCATGTTCTAACACCTTCACTTGCACATATTTATATCCATTGCATTTGGGTGGTTTTTCAACCCCTTATTCAAATGGATCTGAAGCAAACAGAGATTGGAACCATGCTTTAAATAGTACTGTGCAAGGATATATTTAGCTTCTGAAAATGCATGACGTTGTAGGGTCATTATGGCAGAATTAATACAACATGGGACATGGTCACCTGAACTACTGGTTTTCCTGCTTTTCTGGATCCCCAACAACTTTCATGTTCAATAAAGAAACACATTTTGTCTTTGCAAGGTAACATGGGTAGGGCTCAGGAAAAGGCACCTATACACACAATTTCATCTTCAATTTCTTTTATTTTTTAAAAAGCATACTTTCATTTGACAGCCAGTCTTAAACTACTTTTAAAGGCTTGATGACTTGACCTGGAATAAATATAAGCTGTATTAGATCCTTTCGGTTACACCGTGAAAGCGGACAGCCATTATCTTTTTTACATTAACAGAAGGGCAGAATGCCATCCCCTTTCATTTCTCCAGTAAATCAAACTGAATAATTCATTAGCACAAAATGTTTCCAAGGCTTCCTTTCTCCCCCCACACACCATTACCTCATGTAAAACAAGGAGTTGTTTTATCGCTCCTAAGAATAACCTCTCTGACACATTGGACTTCTAAAGTTTAAGACTTTGTTAAAATTAATTCCTGTGGTTAACAAAACTAATTGTGTCTACAGAAGGATCAGATGGTAAAGACAATAAACTGGCCATTAAAAATAACTACTTGTAAAAGTCTTAGAAAAAATCATATTAAGTGAAGTAAGCCAGACTCAAAGGAACTTAGGCTCAATGGTTTCCCTCATTTGTCATAATCAGTAGAAACCTTGGGCTCTACTAGCAGAGATCTGCAATAGAGCAAAACCTTGATACATAAGGCCATATAGTATGAACCTAACTGAAAGGACCTCCAGGATACTGAAACAAAAGCCATATAATGAATGATTGTTGTCCTTAATGTACTATGTTATCTCTCATCTCTTTTGCTGTCCCTTGGTTATATCATGTTGTTACAGTATCTCACTTTGTTATCTGATATATTGGATTTATTTGTATTTGGTTATTTGAAATAGGATAGGGAAGGGGGGAAAACCAAGATTGGGGGTGGGGGGGAGGGTAACGGGAACCAAGACATGTGAAAGGGTATCAATGTATGTGAATTAATGCACCTTCTATCTGGCAAATATCATGTAACCCTTTTATTAATTACAATAAAAAATAAATTAATTAAAAAATAACTCCTTGTAGCATTTTTTTTTCAGTTGTCTTAGTTGTTACTGGCCATAGAACTTTGGAAAGATTAATTCTTAGGATCCCAAGTGAGTAGGGCATATCTAAGCAAAATCTTCAAAATTATTAACAAAATTTCATTTTTTAGCATTCTGTCATTTTAAAATTTATTTTTAAATTTTTAAAGTTTTATTGTAATTTATAGTGGGATTTCAGTTATATTCACCAGATAATAGGTGCATTACTTCTCACAAACAAAATTTCCAAAACAGCACATTTGGTCAAGTGAAGGCTAATACTAGATGCAGTTTAAGAATTATAGTGAAAATAAAAGAAAAGAAACTGAGACATGGAAAGATTCAGCTTCAGCTGTGACAGACACATGGCTAAAGAAAGGAATCTAGTCTTGAAAAGATGTTTCCAAGTCTCACAGCCTCATAATCCCTTCCCTTCTTTATCAGGTCCTCTCAGCCTTATGAAAATATAGACTTGTTTTCACCTCTTCCATATTTAAGATAAATGTCCAGTTAATTAATATTCAGTATTTTCAAGCCACGAAATAGATATATATACAGACACATGTACATCCTCTCTCTCTCTCTCTCTCTCTCTCTCTCTCTCTCTCTCTCTCTCTCTCTCTCTCTCTCTCTCTCTCTCTCTCTCTCTCTCGTCTCACACACACACACACACACACACACACACACACACTACTTCAAACATAGATATACTGCCATACACACAAACACATATACAGATCACAAATATAATTTTTTCTTACAGATCTCTGGACACTAAAGTTTATATTTCATGTAAAATTCCATCTTCTATCTTCTGCTCTGACTGTTTTCCTTTGGCTCTGCCCGGTTTCATTAACAGAAGCTCATCAGAGCCACATCAAAATGGGAAGATACATTGCTTCCATTACCAGTTATGGCAACATTTGTTTCTGTTAAGAAAACACCTCTGCTCCGTGGCCCTAAATTACATAACAGAAACAGGATTCGGGAGTTCAGGGTACATATTTACTCTCCCATCTCTTCACTTTGTCAGAAGAGAAATCACTTAGAGTCGACTGACAAGACAAACTGTTTCCATTTACATCCACAGATGCTCAGTTCTTTCTCACAATAACTTAGCTTCAGGAACTTTCAAGCCATTTTTGTTACCAGATCAGGCTGTAGCCTGGAGATAACACCTCCTTCATTTAGGTCTTACAAATTCTGCCAGGAGGTTGCCCAAGCTCATATTTATTTCTGCATGTGGTTTCTCAAGTGTAACAAGATAGTGAAACTTTTAACAACTGACTCCAGAATTTCTCTTAAGGGGAAAAAAAGCTTGAAAATGCATGTGGATCAAAGTGTTACATTGGCTGTTTGGTTGGGAAAAATATTTAGCAGACATCACTTAGGTTTGATTCGATATTACAGGAGCAAAAAGTAGGAGCAAATGGGGCAATAGAGAAAGAAATACAGGAACAGAAGAGGAAGACAAAGTAAGAAGGGCTTGAATCCACTAGTGAGATAAAAAGAATTGTTCTCTATGACAATCCCTGTTCCTTCACCCTGGCCAAAATTCTATTAAGTCCTAACAAGACTACTAGGAATTTGAAACAAAGTGGGTGCTAAGTCTTCCAGTTGCTGTAGGAACAAAAGGCTCTTTTTGTGTTTTATTGTGTAAATCAATACACCATTAATTTTCTGGGTATGATGGTATCATGCTGGCATCTTCTTCTGAAACTGACATCAATGTAGTGAAAGGTTTTCATACTGGTCAAATATGTGCAAGCATGCAACTAACTTATGGGTAATATAAAACCAAATACTCCAATAAGTTTGCATAGGCAGAATTAAACAGTAAGTCAGTGATTACTGTACTTTTTTAAAATGCTATTTCAGAATAAGGTATTCCACCCTTGTTCCCAGGGAATTTCCTATCTACAGGGGGACAGATGGTTCAGAATCAATCAACTATAATACAAAGCATAGTAGTAGAGCATTACAGTAGAGGTGGAAGCATTAGAGTAGAGGTGGAAGAGAGAGAGTGAGTTATCTGAGTATGGTGAAGGGCAGGAAAGGAAATTGTTGAAGGATTGACCCCCACCCTGTTGTCCCAAGTGCATACAGTTATCAGGCAAGCCAACAAAGATAAGTGCAGACTGCCTGACTCCAGCCGGGCAATCTATCCAAGCCTGGCTGTAATGATTCCATAGTGGGCCCAGTGGAAAAGCCTCCATCTCCCTTGACTTACTGGCTTTTTCATTAGGCTCTGCTTTGTTGCTCAGACCAAACCCATTCCTGAGCACATCTCCACACATTATCTCCAAGCTCAGGGGAAGGCTGTGTCCCTCACAGCTCTATCTCAATAAACAGTTCTTGCCTGTGGAAGAAACTAGTTCTACCTGTTTCTTTTTTTTTCTCCTCCATTTTCCTAACAGATGTCACCAACAAGTATGATAGGATGGCTATTCTTTGCCATTATATTAATAGCATGGATGTTAATTTTGCCAAACGCTGGATTTTATTTATGTGCTCTTGATATCATTCCACACCAGCCTGATTGAAAGTTAAAAAAAGGAAACCTTTCTAATAGCTATTGTTCTATTCTCTGGAGTGACTGGGACAATGCTATGGATGAAGTAGTTCCTTAAAATCAATCTTTCATTAAACTTCAGGAGGACAGTTAGCATAAATGTAAGCAAACATTTAGGAAGGGGAAGAACATAGCCAGATATTTCAGATAGACTGTTGTCTGGAATTTCAAATGTGTGGGAGGAGTAATATCAAGAAAAAAGTGGTTGTGTTGGGCTAAGACCATACATAGAGGTGATTGGATAGTATTTCTTCAACTTTTGGCAAAAAAGCAGGGTCGGGGGAAGATTCTTGTCTGAGAAACATATTTAAAGAAGCAGAGTTTGTACTCTCTCCAACATCAATCTACAGAATGGATGGAGGACAAGTTTGCGTCTAGGGGGGTGCTATTTGCCTGTTTCCTTCCAAACCATGACATAGAGGGTCAACTGCTATAGGGGTCATTGGAATGAAAAGTTGGCCATAGTATGAAATAAGCTGTTTATAAGTAGAGGTGTGCTTCAAGTCAGATTGGTAGCTCCTCATTTAACATCTACTGTATGCTTCCCTGGGGCAGTTATAAACCTGGCTCAAATTGTTATTCTTGGTTCTATTCAAGATTTAAGTTGAAAGAGAAAGGGAATTTATTAACTTTTTCCTTCCTATAGTTTCTTTCCCTTTGGGTTCTTATAGCGGTGATGTGTCATTTTTATGATTTTTAGGGGTGGGGGAATGGAACAATATATAAATTTACAAAAATGTGCTGCATTGAAAATGAATACAGGGAAGACCATTGGAACTGTCTGCCAAGGAAAAAAATTGCTAGAAGCAAATTAGGACTCATCCTTATTCCATCATTAAAGCTGGCCTCGCAGCATCCCCACAAGAGGTGTTAAGCTATTAGTTTGTGATTTTCAAAATGGCTCCGAGTAATAAAGGCATATTTCAATTTAAAATTTTACATTTTTCATGCTTCTCATTAAATCAAACTAATATCTCTCCCAATAAGTTTGAATTAGTAAAGGCAGACTATATTGGAACTAAAAATAATTATAGGAGTGAATCTTCCAGTTTAATTACTGTGTCAGACTAGAACCTGGAAAAGCTCTTACCTGAGAGTAATTTAAGTAACTTTGAGAAGCAGTCACATTTTGAGGCCATTAGATGACTGGTTTCTTATACTGTGTACAAGAGCCGGCAGCCCTACATGGCACAGAGTGAAGCACAAACGAGAACTAATGAGCCCTTATTTCTATAGCTGTGAAAACCTGAGAGAATTTAAGAATACACAGCATGACTTCCCTTGAATATGCCTGCCATAGTGCATGAATCATATGTATGCTGGAACTGCTGCCTCAGAAAGTAGGATAATTATGTCTAGCAAATGCAGGCTTCATTCTGTCCAGAGAATCGCATCTGTATCTATCCAGCGCTCATCCAATAAACTCCACTCTTGTCTCTATAATGGAACATGTCTGATTTAAAAAAAAAACCTACAGGAAATATCATGGGTTATTTTTAAATAAAAGCACCAAAGGTGCCGTATGCTTTCGGTCCTAAAATTTGAAGACATGCATCATTCTGTTGGAGGATTGTTACCAAGATTCCATTAGAAAGCTGATATTCTGACAGAAACCAGTTTTGGGTTCTATCATGCCATCTTCTCTTATTACCATCAGAAAGTTGCTCTATCAAAAAAAACCCCTTTAAGACATAAATAGAATATTTGCACCTTACAGTTGCATTCTTCCAATGGAATAGCCATGTAATTCTATATTTTTTGTTGATGAACAGCTGGTGTGTGTGTGTGTGTGTGTGTGTGTGTGTGTGTGTGTGTGTGTGTGTGTCTTTCTTTGAGTGTGTAACAATCTAAAGATTTATACTCTGTTTAATCTAAATAATCAAACTATGACATTAATTGCTTAAATAAATATTGGCCTTGGCTTTTCAAAGTATTCCATCATGATTTTCTGAATTTCACTGCATTTGTTTTGCTAAGCCCATTATGTGTGTGTGTGTGTGTGTGTGTGTGTGTGTGTATCCTTTATTTGGATCCTTTTCTTCCTCTGGAAATCAGATTTGGCAAAGGGTTTATCAATTTTAATTATTCCCAAGCATGACCTTTTTGTTTGATTCTTTCTACAGCTTTAAATCTCTATTTCACTGGGTCTCTTCCCCAATGGTTATTATTTTCTTTTACCTACAAGTTTGGGGTTTGACTAGTTATTGGTGATCTAGGAGTTTGAGCTACATCATTGGGATATTAATTTGATATCTTGCTGGGTTTTTTGTTGGTTTTTTTTTTTATTTTTTTTCTTGGTCATGGGGCCTGGGTGCTGTCCTAAGCTTTTTCACTCAAGGCTAGTGCTTTATCACTTGGAGCCAAAGCTTCAGTTCCAGTTTTTGGGTTGTTAATTGGAGATAAGGGTTTTGTGAATTTTCCTGTCTGGTCTAAGTTTCAATCTGAAATCCTCAAGTCTCAGCCTCCTGAATGTCTATAGGATCACAGGCATGAGCCATCAGTTCCCAGCATTTCTGTTTCTTTTACTGCTGTTGTTTGTTTTCAAGTATGTACTCATCACTATAAACTTTCCTCTTAGCATTATCTTTACTTCATCTTAAAAGTTCTGGTAGGTTGTGTTTTCATTTTTACTGTACTCTAGGAACTTTTGGAATTCCCCTTTTATTTCTTCAATGACACTCTCATTATTCAACAGTCATTAAAAAAAAAGAATAAAATTATCTCACTTGAAGTGAAATGTATGAATCTAGAGACTGCCATATTAAGCAAAGTAAGCCAGGCTCAGAAAGGCTAAAGTTGTATATTCTTTTGAATATATGGATGCTAGGTCTAAAGATAAACATATGTAAAACACACAGGAACCTGGTTTATATATGGTTATATATGCAGGTGTGAAATACCACAGTGAAGCACCATTTGAGAAATCAGCATGCAGTTTATCAACAATGAATAGTGAAAGTGAATAGGAAAGTGACCCTGTCCTGTCTGAGATGAGAACACAGTGGGAGGGAGAAAGAAGGGCAAACAGATTGGAAAAGAAAGGTAAATATAGCCAGACTACTTAATGTATATGTGTGAAAATGGTGTAATGAGCCTTCTAAACTGAGTTTTGGAACAGGATAGAGGGAAAGTGGTGAAGAAAGTGAGTCTGAACAACGTGTATTGAGTGCTCATACAGATAGGTCAAAATGAAGTTCTGAGCCACTGGAAACAGAATATTACAAATATGAATACCTCAAGGTAAACATTAGTTGCTGTCTTTACTTAGTGAAAATTTTAAATCTCAATCTGTGGAAACAAACCTGTATCTTTGGCTGCACAGTCATCCCCAAGCTAACAACTTTACCTGCAGTCCCTTGATGATTTTGGGTAGAGTCTCTTGACTGTTGTGAACAAAGCTGCTTTTCAGAGGGAGCCTACCTGACAGTGAAAATCCTACATCTCATTCAGAACCATGTTTCTTATTGAATAACCACCATGGTCATGAATAATTGGTAGGTGGGAATGAAAGGAGGGTGAAGAATCATTTTTTAAATTTTATTTTACTGTCAGGGTAATGTATAGAGGGGTTACATTTATATTCGTCAGGTAGTAAGTACATTACTTTTCACACATGTTTTTGTCCCCGTCCCCCTCCTCCCTCACACCCCTCCCAATCAACTTGTTTTCTCCCCTTCCCTTACCTATTTCAAATAAACAAATAAACGTATATACCAGGTAACAAATTCAGATTCAGTAACAACTTGGGATTAACTATAAAGGAAAAATAGAGAAAAGAAATAAAAAAGAGAAAAGAGCAACAATCACAAAAGTAGACCTCTTGTTTCCATATCCTAGAGTTCATTTCATTTAGTCTCATCCTATATGACCTTATGTGCATAGCTTTTGAGCTATTGTGAACCTCTGCTAACAGAGTCCTAGATGTGTACTGATGATTACAAATGAGGGAAACCATTGAGCCTATGTTCCTTTGAGTCTGGCTTACTTCACTTAATAGGGAGAAGACTCTTATGACTACAGGAACAGCTCAAAAGCATTCCCTAGTGAATCACCTCGTAATGCTGATAGTCTTGCTGGAATTTTGTGCAGCAATGTCAACTATTTAAATTAGGACTCTGGAGCAGGCTACTACCACCAGTTTTTAAATTGATTCCTCATTATGCTTCACCATTTAGATAAAGTATTCACACTTTTTGGGGAAGCTTCCTAAATCTCCACTTTTCTAGACCTTTCTAGAGGTAAGATATTTATAAAGGGCAAAGACATGAATAAACTCTCATATTAGGTTATATGCTTATACAGCCCTGACTTTCTAAATATAGCTAAAGCAGGGACCTAACAGAACAGTACCAGAATAGCATGTCATCCAGCATGGAAGAAACTTTTTCCAGTTGCTCCAAATAAAGCAATTACCCGAGAAGATGTTGTAGTGCAAACTGACGGGAATCATGACAGCCCTGGGATATACATGTTCCATAAAGGATCCCACATATAATAATGCTCAGCAGAGAATGTACATCAGGAAACTCATTGCAATATACTCATCACAAGAATTTTGAAATCAAACACCATGCAAACTTAAAAATATAGAGATGGCTCTAAGTGTAGAAATTCTATATAATGAGGTGATGTAATTATTGAGAATGTATTTTTAATAAATACTTCATGAGTAAATGGTGAACATAGAATTTAATCCACAGATATAGAAAAATAATATATAAATGAGGAGTATAATCCCCAAAATATATTTAATCCTGTTTTTATTTACAAATATACATTTACTCTAAGTATTAAAGTAAGACCTTGGAAAATTCTAAGTGTTCTAACTTTTTTCTGTCCTATACTGCACATATTTTCTTCACTGAATATTTTAATCAAGGAGAAATTTTATTTACATACATGAGAGCATCACAATGACATAAGTTAAATATAAAAATATTCATATGATCTTCAGATAGCTGCTCACATGAGTAAACAAAGCTATAATCCCCCTCTTTACTTGTCTGTGAGAATTATCAAAATAAGAAACTAGAGTAGTTTTGAATCAATAATTATTTCAATATCTACGCCACAACAAATTGGGATTAAAACACTTGTCTATTTTTAATTTTGTAGTCCTTTGTTTCTGGTTCAGTTATGTAATCTTAGGCACAGTTTGACCATCCTCTCATGTATATTCCCTTGAAATATCTATTATCATATGCTTCTCATAAAGTTTTGCTTATTTCATCTAGTAAATTATGAGTTTAATGATTACGATGTACTTTTATTCATGAAATCAATACATACTTATATTATTCCATTGAACCTATAATACATAGCAGTGGTTTAGAAGTAAGAAGGAAAAGTCAAATATTTTCTACTTTTATCTTTATATCTCTAGATTTTAACTAGTCCTACACTTAGATTAAATACTAATTTCTAGGAAGAAAGAGAGAAAGAAAAAAGAAAGAAAGAAGGAAGAAAGAAAGACAGAAAGTGAGGAAGAGAGAAAGAAAGAGGGAAAGAAAAAGGCAGGAAGGAAGGAAGGAGATTAAATCAGAGCAATAGCTGAATAGATGGTTCAGAGACATACAAATTTTCTTCTAGGTTATACTATTTCCCAGTATCTTTATTATTACCCAAAACCTTTTTTTTGCTTGTTTTGATATCATGCAAATAGATGTCAGAAAAACTGGTTATACATTGGTACAACAGTTGAAGTATGACTAAGTTATAGGTGTTTGAATATGGATGTCAAGAAAACAGCAGGAAAAACTGAATGCTGTGGCCCTTTTGAAGGATAGAACCTCAAGATGAGCAGGTAATATTTGTAGGTTGGGTGGTTGCCAAGTTTTGTCAGAACAGATTGGATGATGCAATGTATAATATTCTCTAAATTATAACCATTTTGTAATTATTTGAGATTTATTTTTAGATTTATTTTTGAGCTGCTGTGTCCAAATCTTCTGATGAGTGAAAGTATATATATATATATATACATACTTTATATATATACTTTGTATACATTTACACTTTATATATAGTTTATATATATATTTGGGGTGTGTGTGTGTGTGTGTGTGTGTGTGTGTGTGTGTATGTGTGTGTGAATGTTTCAATTTAGGCCAGAAATCACACTTTTCGATTTCTCTACAATAGAATGTACTTATAAAAGTCGTGCAAATCTTCAGAAAGCAGAATAAATGCATAACAAGGGATAATATTAATGAGATTCAGACTGAATAAACTGAATGACACACTGATTAGAACTCTGAATTCGATGCATAGGGCAAAATGTACTTTCCTCTTTTTAAGGCTAATGGAATCACGAAGACAGATAACAAAACATCACCCAGTTATACAAAAATATGGTTAAAATATCACAATCTCATAACATATGCAAAAGTATTTCCTTAGTGGAAATTCTTAAACTTATTAAGGAATATGAACCCACCTTTTAATTTTTATTTTTTGCTTCCTTTAAATTGGGACAGTTTTTCTGTCAGTGAACAATTATTAAGTATTGTAAGGAATCATTTGAAAAGAAAACTGGTAGAATAATTCAAGCATATCTGATCTTGTGCTGTTGACAGCTGACTATTTAACTACATGAGAACTCTGGAGAGTAACCTAAAGAAAACTATCACATCATCAAACCTACTTTTAAAGGCAGTGGTAATTATAAACCACTTCCAATTTCTAATCTTTGCTTATCAAAATAACCTCATTGCTTGAAGCTACAGATTTAATAATTATATGTAAATCTGAACTTGCAATTGTGTTAAAGAAAATGCCCTTTCAATCTTTTTTTCCTCAAGTATGGTGTAGGGAAACTTCACAAAAGATTTCCTTTATTAAATTGGTCTCTGCTAAATAAGTTTGAAAACTAATTGGGCCAGAAAGTATTTCTTGTTCTTTCTCACATAGTTTCTCTGCAGGAGAGAGTATGAAAGCAGCCTCCGTCACACTGGCTCATGCTCCAATGAGCTGAGACCTACTTATTTGCTCATACAGCAAAGCATAGATTCTCTGAATGACTCTTGAAAAGAAAATGCCATTCAGTTAAACATCTTGCTTCAGTGAACATTCATCAGGCTGTTCATCTCTCCTGCAGGCGTGTTTATCCACAGCTCTCTCATGTCAAATATGGTGGTATAAGCTACGATCAGGTTTTTCTCTAATCCACAAAGCTTAAAACTTGGGGAAAGACAAAACAAAGAGCCTCCAGCTCAGGAAAAGGCAACATCAAATAATGGAATTAACCTTGAGACTATTGTTTAGGGAGGCCTCATGTTTCCATGTAAGTTAGCTGTTCCTACCCCTTTCCAATGCAGGACTCATAGCAACTTCAGATGGAAGTGATATGCTAGTTGCAGCATCTATTGGCAGAACTGTTCTGAATCAATTTCTCCCACAGTACTGGACTCATCTTGGGGATTTTAAGTTCTCATGTCTCACGTTGCAGCTTTCAAATCAAATATTCCCAATGATTTTTCACACTCCTAACCAGAAAATGCATATGTCAACTAGATTGAGTTGAGTCGAATTGTACACACAGTTGTATTTTGCTCAGAAAGACAGGCGTGAGTCCTGAAAGCAGGGCTGAGCAAAGGGACAAGAACCTTGGGAAAGAGAAAAATTAGTAAGTCTTTCCTAATCACCAGGTAATAAATATGCAGCTCATTCAATTAGTGTCCCCCCCCACTCTCTGTCTCCCAATCTCTTTTTCCCTCTCCCTTTTTACATGTGGATGAATGAAACAAAGTCTGCTTTTTATCTGTGCTTTAGTCTCACTGTCACTAAGAGCACATCACCCATGGTTGTAAAAAAAAACACAATTGACAATTCATATATCTAAACCCATCCTTCATTCTTCATTCCAAGACTGCATCTGGTAGGAAGAAATCATCCACATATTAAGATGATCAAACACATAGGAATAGAAAAGAAACAAGACTTCATGTACAAAAGGGTAGATTGAATGCTTTGGTATCTACTACAAACCCATGCGAGCTTCAGACAATTGCTCTCCTTTGCTTGTAGGTACTGAGTATTTGCCTCTGCGCTACCATCTACCTGATGAAAAATCTCTGAGATGCTAGGCAGATTCTCATACAGCCTTTGCAGACAAGGCTTGTCCTGCAGCAAATCACAAGCCCATGCAGAATTCCACTTCTGTGAAAGTGTTCCAGAGTCTCACCTCCCGCAATCCGGTCCACTGAGATGCTCAGAACTCTTTAGATGTTATGGCAGAATGCCTTGGAAAACTAGAATATAGAACGCTTCCTCCTCTACACACATCAATCCCCTGTTGTTATTTTAAGTTACTGTTTGGGATTGTTATAGTTGACTCCTCAAATCCAAAAGTCCCAGTTCTTTTCTTTGCCAGCTTCTTTCAATATATGCAAAAGAGGCTGAGGGTAAGAAACAACTAAATTCCACAGGAATGAATTGAAAGATTAAGTGCATTTAACATTTATATATCATGTTTTTAATATATAAGGGCTGAAGAGATGAGCATTCGCTATATGAAATGAAAAAGAAAGAGAAAGAGGAAGGAAGAAAAAATGTGCAAGAAAACTTCTCACACCTGTGTATGTGTGTATATACACATATATACTGTTCCACCTCCCCCCTTTTTTTTTAACAATGGCAGCAACTTGCCTAGGAATGCATGTGTGCTTTGTAGATTTAGCTAGGCAACAGATGGGGTGACTTGCTTGTTACTATAGTGGATTTTGATTTCATGAGTTTCTGTAAGACCTAATCTGAGACTAAAATGGGGGATCCTTTGTTGATTATAATTTCACACCTGCCTTCCATTCTCCCAACTGTGGTTCAGATTCAGAGAATAGCCTGAAGTATCAGACTTGTTTCATATCTCCTACTTGCTTTTCTGCTTGGTATAACATACTACTCATTCAAGATATACCACAGAGGGCCCCGTGGAACTATAATTGGAGTTAATGATTACGACCAGATGTTAGAGTTTAATATAAAGAACCCAAGCAAGGACATGTACAGTTGATAGTGTTGTTGGCAGGAATAATAAAGATGGCGCATATTAGGTACATAGTAATAGATGACAGCCATAGCTGTTATTTATTTATTTATTTGGTGTTTGGTATGCTAAGCCCCTTCTGGTATTAACTTTCTGTGTTTGCACAGTAGCTGTAAGTGAGTATCATTAGTCCTCTGCTCCAGACTTAATTACAAGGAGTTTGCATTAAACAGCCTTCTGTGTTCTGTGACCAAATCACAAACTTATTTGATCTCAGTTTCAGAGGATTAAGTATAGCAGGGGCCTATGATAAAGGAAGCCGTTCACCTCATGGCAGCTACAAGGCAGTGCAAAGAGGATCTAAGAAGGGGCCAGGGGAAGGTGTAGGCTCTAAGGTCATACTTCTCCAGTGAAAATGCATCTTCTGCCTCTCACCAGCTCCCAAGAAGACCATTGCAGCCTAACTCCATGCAGGGAACTCTTGATTATATCAGAGCCTCAGGACCTAGCTGTGTCTGAAAGTGTCCTCCCAAACACCATTGGAGGCCTCCTTTATTAATTGCCTGGTCATTCCCAATCCAGTCAGGTTATCTAGAAGGATTAACCATCACAGTTGACCCTATCCCAAAGATTCTACTGGAAAACTCTTAAGTTTGATAAATCCTTACAATGAAGCACCAATGTACAAAGCCAGAATGCTGAAACCAGTAGTGTTCTTTTGTGTACCAACACTAATGTTGCTGAAAAAGAAACAATCCATCCTTCTCAAAATACTAGCCAAGAAATTCAGCAAACTGCACAGGAAAAAAAATATTCCTAGTTTTTGGTAGGGTAAGAATTTGAACCCAGACCATTTGTCTCTGTTCATCTTTGTCCACCATTGATAAATCACAAGGAAAACTAGGAGAATGACATAACTCACAGGGGTCACTGTCGTATACCATTTCTTTTTTTTTGTATTTTTTTATTGTATTTAATAAAAGGGTAACATGATATTTGCCAGATAGAAGGTGCATTAATTCACATACATTGATACCCTTCCACATGTCTTGGTCGTATACCATTTCTTAATACTTTAACTTCCCTATGGCTGCCTTGCAACTTACCCTCTCCTTCTCTGTTCTTTTTATGAATAACATTTTGCTAGTGCTCTTGCCAAGTTTTCTCAAGTTGCTAAGAATTTCCCCTACTATGCCTTCATTAACATTCTCCATTTCTCCAATTCCTCCTAAATATACACGTTGCATTGCAAGTTCCTTTAAGACTACTAATCTCCATCCTTTCCAGGTTGAGTGAACCCTTTATCGTCCTCCCTCCCTATGATTCCTTCATGTCACTGGGCAGTATCTGACTAGATGACCAATTTCCTCTCATGACTGAGCTGCTTTGCAGTGAGAAGAAACAGATATTTCAGTTCCATGTCCCTGAGGGTTACGCTGCATATCTGGTACATGAGAACGAAAGAAATGATATAAATGCATGAACAAGCAGAAGTGTATGCCGTGCCTCCTATCTTCTAGGTAGGTCTTTTCAAAGTATGTAAGTATGGCTACCCTCAATGCATTTGGAAGAGGAAAGGAAAGACATCCAATCGATAGCAAATGTTGGGTAACCGAGGTCCCACTTAACCCGGACCCCAGGCCTCCTTGACATTCAACAAAAAGCCTTTTAGAAGCCTTTTAGGGATATTTATTAGCATGCAGAATCACCTCAGCTTCCCGGCTACCTTTGGCCAGTGGTTAAAGACAGAATTAAATAAAACATTGACTGTGCAATGACACTATAAATTCCCTCCAGATCTCCTCCTGCCAGCCAGCCTGACCTCCTTCATGCCACAAAGATGTAGGTCCAGATTGTTGAAGGTATTTGTTTCTGACAAGTTATCAGGGCTAAAAGGGCCATAAAAATGGGTCGGCCAGGTGACTTCTGACTCTACTCCTGCTCATTTGGAATGTCTAAATTTCCACAAAGATCCACCTGCCTGGTTATTTTTGAAGGTAGGTTAAAAAATAAATAAGACAGAGAAAGAGGAAACCTTAAGGCAGAAAGCAGGAAGGGCTAGGGAACATATCCTCCCTGATCTCTACCTTTACTTAGAGCTACGGAACATCAACCTTCCGTGGCTGTACAGAGCTGTTGGCATGCTTCAAAATATCCACACATGCAAATGTTCCTGTGACAAAGAGAGGGACAGAAGAATGTTCCTTGGTTATACATCAGAGGGTACTGAGGTTGCAATCCCCATCTTTTTTTTTCATTTATCTCATAGCACTGGTACTGAAAGAGGGACCCAGGGATACAGTAATAGCTGCAAACTACAGAACTTATTAGAAATGCAAATTATCTTGCTTAATGTCAAAATAAAAAATTGAGTGTATAGAATTTGGATTTAGAGAAGCCCTCCAAAAGATTTTGATACATATCCAAGTTTGAAAACCATTATTTTATTGTTTTTTTATTATACTTTTCATTGTGTTTTTAGTAGTTGTATAAGGGGAATACTTATGACATGTTCATACATTTGTCCAGGGCTTAGCTGAAACAGTAGGTCAAGGAGACATACAGGTTGTTGATCCTGGAGTAGGGCAGTTTTCCTGGAGTCAAAACACTGATTTGGAAGCTTACCACATTGGAGTGGGTATTTTATCTCAGCTATGTGGAAGATTTAAGTAAGAAGACTGCAGTACAGTGATGTCTGAAAGTTATTTGAAAAACAACCAAAGCAAAAGGACAGAGTCATTGGTGTAAAACGACAGATCATCTGCTTAACAAATGCACAACTCTGAGCCGAAACCCAAGAACCACCAAAGTTGTGGTTTTTTTTTTAATCGAGATACTGAATTTGAGAGTAGTATCCAAACAGTTAAAGTACTGATACCTATGTATTTTCCTGGCTCGCTGGATGGATACAGCAGGCATTACACAATGTGGTTTACAGAGGGTGCTTTCTCAGAGACTGCTCCCAGATATCAGGTTGAAAACATTAACGTGAACAGGGGAAAAAAAGTTCCATTTCCATGGTTTCTAACTTAAAGTAGGAAATTTGTAACATTCTCTTTACATTTTTTATTCATTGTATTTTATATTTTCTGGTGCTAAGAGTCAAACACTGAGTCTCACACATGCAATGTCTACCAAGAATAGCACTACGGACTTACAATTTCAACCCAAAGAAATCACTGTGAAATACAAAAGACCGAAGTCGAAAATGGATTGATATCAGTTAAAGTATACATTAATCTAGAAAGCAACTGATCAAGGGAGTTCTAAATAAAATGCATAGGAAACATTTGAAGGATTTACATCCCCAAATACAAAGATTTTATCGCACAAATCTATGATAATTATGACAGTGTGAACAGACAGGCAAACAGACCAACATCACATAACAGAGGATCCCAGAGCATGCTCACCAGATGGAGATTTGTGATTTATGTTACATTTATATTTATAGCAAAGGTGGCCCTGAAGTGGCTTTTCTGGGTCAACTAGAGATATTCAAGTAGAAAAACAATGAATCTTGGCCCTGGACTTGAACTCTCCACAAAAAAATCAATGCATTGTGCAAGCATAGGGCCAAATGTGAGAGGAAACAGAGAGAATAAATTTGTAGAAGACAATGTAACAGAAAGCCATTGTGACCTTGATGGAGACATGATTTCTTAAACAGGGCACTTAAGCACTGACCTTAATGGCAAAGGATAGCACATTGACTATTATGCAATGAAAATCTTCTACTTGTCAAAATCGATCAGTAACAGACTGAAAAGAGAAAGTAGCAGTTGAGAGACAGTATTTGATATTCACAATACATACAGTTGATAAGGATTCAAATCTGGGAGACATAAAGAAGCATTCAAGTTAAAGAAATGATAGCTGAACAGAGAAAGTAGAGAGAAAAGGCATGCATGCATACATACATCAACAAGCTGTTTTTGTTTCATTTCCTTCTGTCTTGTTTCCTGCCAATGGATAGGTAAGGGGGAGGGGTCACAGAAATGGAGGGACAGAAAGTGAACAAATGCAGCAACAATACTCTCTATACCCCATGATGAAAATAAACTGCACAACTTGTGGGTGTAAGCAGGAAGGAAGAACTGGGAAAGGTAAGGGAAAGGGGTGGCACTGTTCAAAAAGAAATGTACTCTTTCTGTGATTTATGCAACTGTAACCTCTATGTAGATCAACTTTATAATAGTAATACATACATCAAAAAATATATTTGAAAAAGAAGAAACACCTAGACAATGAAAGCTAAATGATTAGCAATCACTTAATTTGTCGTATTTTCATCATCTTTTAGGGAAGTGCAAATTAAAGCCTTCAGGATAGACATGTTCTTAATTACTAGAACAGACAAGAATGGAAAGACATGGAAGTACAGAGTTAGTGATGTTTTGATGTTTTGGAGGCCCTGGAAGAGTCTCACCCTGTGGTTGGGACTGGGACTAGGTTTAAGTTTTTGGAAAACACAGCAGAATCTATTAAGAGTGACCTATATTTATAAACCATAAATTCTAATTTTAGGTAATTCACCCAAAACATGTATATATTTGGGCACTTCAAGACCTGCATAAGAATGTCTCAAGGAGATTACTTGTCTCAACCAAAACGCAAAAGCCAGTCACGTGTCCATTGTAAACCCGATAAATTGACTGTGGAATATTTATACAGAAGAAAACTATCATGCCATGAAATGAGCTTATTATTGTCACAGGAGAGCATCATGCATGAATCTCCAAATCAGAATTTTGAGCAAAGAAACATACACAACATAATACTAAGCATGTAATTGCATTTTCATAAAGAAAAAAAAGCAGGAAAAAATAAATCTTATTCGTTTAATTCTGCTTTCATTTTAATAATTTGCTTCCTTCTACTGGGATTAGGGTTGGTTTGTTGCTCTTTTCCCAAGAGCTTAAGGTACGACATTAAATTGTTGGTTTGTTCGTTCAACCACTATGGAAAGCAGTGTGGCAGTGCCTCAAAAGGCTAAACATAGAACTCCCCTATGACCCAGCAATTTCACTACTTGGCATTTACCCAACCATCCAGAAACAAGGGCATACTAAATCCACTAGCACAACAATGTTCATAGCAGCACTATTCACCATAGCAAAGATATGGAACCAACCTTGATGTCCCACAGTTGATGAGTGGATCAACAAGTGGTGGTATTTGTACACAATGGAATTCTATGCTGCTGTCAGAAAGAATGACATCGCCCCATTTGATAGGAAATGGAAAGACTTAGAAAAAATCATATTAAGTGAAGTAAGCCAGACTCAAAGGAACTTAGGCTCAATGGTTTCCCTCATTTGTCATAATCTGTAGAAACCTTGGGCACTACTAGCAGAGATTTGCAATAGAGCAAAACCTTGATACATAAGGCCATTTAGTATGAAGCTAATTGAAAGGACCTCCAGGATATTGAAACAAAAGCCATATAACAAATGATTGTGGTCCTTAATGTACTATGTTGTCTCTCGTCTCCTTTGCTGTCCCTTGGTTATCTCATATTGTTACAGTATCTCACTTTGTTATCTGATATATTGAATTTATTTGTATTTGGTTATTTGAAATTTGATAGGGAAGGGGGCAAAAACCAAGATGGGTGGGGGGTGTGGGGGGAAGGGTAATGGGTACCAAGACATGTGAAAGGGTATCAATGTATGTGAATTAATGCACCTTCTATCTGGCAAATATCATGTAACCCTTTTACTAATTACAATAAAAAATAATACATTGTTGGTTTGTGATTTTTCTAATTTGTTAATGTAGGCACTCAGAGTTATAAATTTTCCTCTGAGTACTGCCTTTGCTGTGTGAAGTAAGCCAGACTCAAAGGAACTTAGGCTCAATGGTTTCCCTCATTTGTCATAATCAGTAGAAACCTTGGGGTCTCCTAGCAGAGATTTACAATAGAACAAAACCTAGATACATAAGGCCATATAGAATGATGCTAAATGAAAGGATCTCCAGGATATAGAAACAAAAGCCATATAATGAGTGATTGTTGTCCTTAATGCACTATGTTATCTCTCATCTCTTTTGCTGTCCTTGGTTATCTCATATTGTTACAGTATTTCACCTTGTTATCTGATATATTGTATATATGCGTATTTGGTTATTTGAAGTAGGATAGGGAAAGGAGAAAACAAGATGAGGGGCAGGGGTGGGAGGAGGGAGATGGGGACCAAGACATGAGAAAGGGTATCAAGCTATGTGAAGTAATGCACCTTCTACCTGGTGAATATAATGTAACCCTTCTATTAATTTACAATAAAATTATATGAAAAACATCTACTGGAATAAAGTCAGACTGAGTATTCGGCTTTGATGAGGAAGGACTAAGCAGGCCCTCTCAAATAAGATGACCCAAAAAGGAAAGAATAGTAGCAGCTATTCCGTTTCTGACCTCTTAATCTGTCATTCTGGAAAATTCATCCAGGAATTTTCTGGATTTTCCATAAGGTAAATCATAAGTCCCTCAGGTGCAACATGCCAGCACAGGTCCAGAGAACATGCACATCCTAATCTCTGAAGCATAGGGACACAGGAAGAATCTGAGGAAATAGGTTTTGCCAAGTACGACTTCCTCAGCTAATCACTTTGAGACTATTTCTGACTGTCTGACTATCCGCATGATAGTCCACCTTTCATTATACCTCAGCATCAAACATAGGATTCTGCTTCTCTGGCTGTTAGTTTCTGAGCACTTCCTTATCACCATATGTATATGTATATATATACATATATGTGTGTATGTATATAATATATTTATATATTAAATATATGCAGATTCTACACATTTACTAATTGATCTTCTGGGGTAGATGTGGCAGCAGGAAAGAGAACTGTAGCTCACCTCACAGGGTAACTGCAAACTCCATATCAGAGAACAATTGTGAACTATTTGAAAACTCTGAAGCTTCATATAATATGAGTCAGCGTAGTGGGTAAATTGTAGATGTGGACTACAGATCTAGAGTAGAGATAGTATATATGGCCTGGATGATTGTTATTATACATACTGATTTTCGGATTATTTATTTTTTATTCTTAAAGATTATTCAATATTTGGCTCAAATTCCTGTTGGTAATGATGCAATGAAATGGAGTTGGTTAGTAGTTGCTCCTTTTCCCATAGGCCATTTGTTCTTTAAATTACCATTCTTCCAAGCACTGACTTTTATTGTCCTAATGGGTATAACAGTAATCTGAGTTTGGGATCACTTCTAAGATTAAAACTCTCTAAATCAGGGAAGGCAATCAGATTGCAGAGATTTAGACAGAATTTTCAGTTCAGGATGGATTGGGAGGATAGGAAGGGGAGAAGAAAGGAAGAAAGAGAGAGAGGGAGAGAGGGAGAAAGAGAGACACACAGAGAGAGTCACAGAGAGGGAGGTCCTATCTACTCTGCTATTTCTTTCCTTTGCCATACAATTCAATATCCACAGACTATTCTGTGGAAAGGCATCCCTTAATAGTCCAAGCAGAGAAAGTACTATTCAACCAAATGTATTGCTGAAACTGTGCAAATGCCAAAGGCAAAAGCTGATGGGCTGTGCCTTTTCATCTAACAGCAGGTATCAGATGTACACTGTGTGTGGCGCATTGCTCAGTGTCTGGTGGAACAAGACTATCTTTGCCCTTCTGGAAATCATCTACTTAGACAGGCCACTAAAGCATGTCATGCTGTGTAGGCAAGAGAGTAGATACCAAAATAAGAGGTGCAGATTGAGAACTCTAGGGTTCCAAGAAACGGACAATCAGTAAACTACATAAAATCCAAATAATCACACCATTGAGGACACTGACCTATACTTCAATGCTCCAAGACCATTCTGTTCCTCTTCCCTAGAGTTAACTCATGTCCCCTACCGTGATGACGGCTAAGTTAAAGTCAGTTTGGAATGAGTGCTTTTACTTTAAGTTATCCAAGTCACTTTGCCCAGACAAAAATGAGAAATATCAGATGTGAACAGAATAAATGACATTTTATTTTATGCTAACTAAAGGCACAGCTCTAATCGCAGGACTTCACTAATGGGCTTAGGAAAATAGCTTCTGTGTCGTAAATGCACAATATGGAACAGTTTCAAATTGGCTTGGACATTAGAAATTTGCTCAGAACTCATACCTGAAAATATTCTCTGGAATATCGTGGGGGATTTTGTGATATTTGTAAAAGGAGGAAGAGGGAATGTCTGGAGTCCATGCATTTAGATCAGTTAATTTCTTTCTCTATGGACCTTAACATGTTCCAGACTTATGGACAGTCCTTTAAGGAGGAAGCCTGTTTAAAGTAACTTTTCTGAATGTATTCAGTTAACATAACCAATTAACCCTGATAAAACCAGTGTTTCTTAAAAGGTACTATAAGGAAATATTATTTCAGGATTCATATTTTGAACCTAAACCTTCATAGTGTTAGGGGAAAGGCACTGAAATAGTAAATGATGTTTCTCTTCCCGTCACACCTTTTCTTTCACATCAAGAAACAGAATTTACTGAGGTCAGGAATAGAGTTCAGTATTAAAACACTTTCTAGCATCTTGAAAGCCATCTATAGCAGTAAAACTAACATAAAAAACCCTATACCTTACTAATGGATTTTGGAAACATTTCATAAGTTTGGTTAGGTTACTGAGTTAGAAAATACTATTTTAAGGAATTTGGGACTGGATATCTCTACAAAGAAATTCCCAGACTATCCAAACACAAGTTTTTGTATTTAAAAACAACTGTAAAAGTAAATTCTCAACTGACTCCATCATTTTCAATATAGCTGTCTCTCAACACACCTACTATATTATCCATTTATAAAGTGCACAAGTTTCCTTTGGCTATTAAAAAGAGATTGGGGAATATTGCTTTTTTGTGATATTACTATCTAATGACAGACATGTTCCATAGAATATAGAATAGTAACCACAATTAAAGAAAGTGAAAGGACCGGGAGTTTGGCCTAGTGGTTAAAGTGCTTGCCTAGCATGCATGAATACCCGGGTTCGATTCCCCGGTACCACATACATAGAAAAAAGCCAGAAGTGGTGCTGAGGCTCAAGTGGTAGAGCTCTAGCCTTGAGAAAGTCCAAGGACAGCGCTCAGGCCCTGAGCTCAAGCCCAGGACTGGCAAAAAAAAAAAAAAAGAAAGTGAAAGCAGAAAACAGAGGCATGCCTAGAGTTATTAGCACTTGAATGAAACAGAAGGTCAGATGTAATGGTATGCATGAGCACAGATGTGTACAATGTGTGTATACTAATATATACAATGAACCAAAGAGCTCTGCCTTGCAAAACTTGGTATAGATGCACTCCCAGAAGACAGAAATCTCTTTATGATTTTAAGAAAAAGGAGATTTACCCCAACTACTACCTACCAAAGCTGTCCAGTTTAAGAGATTTTATTTATCTTTGTGAACTTCATACTCTAAAAATTGTTTGAGAGCAAAGGTGTTAGAGTCGAATAGACTGAATTGACACCTAATTTTACCACATCAAACCTGTGATAGATAAACAGTCAAGCATCTTATCTAAGAGTTAAAATGTTCAGAAGTAAAGTTTCAGCCAACTTTTTTGTACTTTTGCCAGTCCTGGGGCTTGAACTCAGGGCCTGTGCCCTGACCTTGGGCTTTTTGAAAGTTAGTACTCTACCACTTGAGCTAAAGTGCCACTTCTGGCTTTATCTGTGTGATACTGAGGAATTGAACCTGGGGCTTCATGCATGTTAAGCAAGCACTCTATCACTAGGACACATTCCCAGCTTTCACCTAACTCTTTTATTAACCTGGTCAAATTATTTGCATGGCTTCTTAAGGCATCATCTTAAGGAACTTCTGGCATTGTATTAAGCAAAGTTCATGCTCCATTTTATGCAATTGGGTAAATTATTTTTATAAATATTTTGTGTGAAGAGTTTTCATAAGAGAACATGATTTAAAAACCATTAATGAATGACATTTTTATGAACATAGAAACAGAGCAGCTCTGCCAACCCTGACTTGTAGAAATGGTTCTGTTATATTGTATTGTACAATTAGCATTTACGTTTTCCTTCTATCAAGAAAAGTTGGATGGAATTTAATGTTATTTCTCAATTTTTCAAAGATGACAATTAGAGAAGATGAAAGAAAAGTTTATGAATATTTCTGAACCCAAAAGCAAAGGGTTCTCCATGTTTCCTTTGTTTTCAATTCAGTCTCTGCACTTCTTTCTATTTGTGCTACTCTCTTCTTCACTTGAGAGGTCTGGTAGAATCATGATGAATTAGCTTGTGTTATTAGAACAGCACTAGTGATGGCATATGTCACTCCACATTCTGTATCAATGATTCACTGAGATTTATAATAGTTACTGGAATTATCCAGTGACTGTTTTGTAATGAACCTGAAATCCACCATCACTGTACCTCCTTATTTTTTAGGCCTGAAATAAGTTCTAGGCATTTGAGTTGCTAAAGAGAGACTTTGTAGTCAAAGAGTTCAGGTACAAGGATTGCAGAAATGAGAAAGAGAGCCTCCTTTTTCTCGAGTAGTTAACAATCACAGATCATCTTTAGTAACAAACACACTTCCTATGTCCAGAGAAACAACAGTGAACACAGATGACAGAAAACATGTAAATGACTTAATTTGTCTCGAATAGCCAGTGTTAGATTATAGTCATTAAATAGTTCAACCCCAACTTAACTTGGCCACTGGATGACTAAGATTTTTCTTTAAATAAAATGAATCCATCAGTTACAACCACAAGCTAATGATGGTTCACAAGAGTTCCAATATCTATTTGCATAACTTTTTGAAATGCAGATTTCTAGATCTGACCTCCAGGGTGAAGATGCACAGATTAGGGACCTAGAAGCTTACAGATCCTAAACTGTCACCCTCCTTTTCAGGACAGTACACTCAATACATTTTTCAGTAGCAAGAGATCTTAATAATGAAGGGTTTGGGCTCTAGGATAGGAGGTCTGAATATGAATGATGATGTGATACACATTCTAAAAAGTTGATCAACCTGGTTGGCATTCGTGGTGAGCTCTGCATTCAATGGGAAGCAAGTAATTGTCACTAACTGCAGCATTATTTCAACAGTTTAAATGCATACCATATGTGCACATTCTTGAATGTAGGGCCTACTCGCCATCTACTAATTAGGCTTTAACATCGGGCACTAGAAATTCTCACTAAAAGTTACAGCTTAGACACAGAACAAGAACAGCAAGGCAAATTCTGTGTAAAAGAGGGGTCAAAGCCACAAAACCATTTGGATATATCGACCGATCAAACATCCACCCCTGTAAGACTTCTAACTCCACATGCCATTAAGACAGTCAAATTTTGAATCACATGACTGAAATTAAAAGTATAATGTTGAAATACATTGTAAGAAGATCTTTTTGGGGAGAGGGGTGTTAGGTAAAAGAGAATGTAATGGTATTAAAGCTTATGACAGGACATTTAGATATAAACATAATGAAGAAAACCAGATACATTGAACACAGATGGAAATATAGTCAATTGATTAGGGAGCATAACAATATGGTCACTTCTCGGTCTCAAGGGTATTTCAAGGGGAAACTAAAAATTGTAACCATTCTGGAAGATAAATTCAGATGATATTAGTTTTGTAAAAGACCCTAGATGTCAGACTGAGAGGCTTCACTTTATCTCCACAGGCAGTAAAAATTCACTCGATTCTTTTTGATGGATAAAACAACCTTTTGGGAAGGTGGATATGACAACTGCAGTGAGCAAGATGGAGAGTCACAAGTGGGAGGACCAGTGAAGGGATTGCTGAAGTAATCCTGGCAAGAAGAGATAAGCCCTGGCATGGCAGAAGAAGGTCACCCGAATGTCAGACTGGAGAGCTGCAATGGCCTTCCTGCAAAATATCTCCTCTCTCCCATCCAGGATCCCATGGTTGTCAACAAAAAATTTTACCATCTCATACAGAAATAGAATCCCCCCAGTCCCCCCCACACACACCCAGTTCACAGGACCCTGATGAGGAAGAAATGGCTACAAGTATCCACAGAACATGAAATAAATTTGACTTCAACTTCCTTAGTACACTGAAATTTTCTGAAAGTTCGCATGCAACAATATGGACCAAAAAAAAAATCATTCGCCAGAATTTGTCATGTGAGTAAAACAATAAGTTCATTGGAAAGAGTAATATATTAAGTGTGTAACAGAAGCTGGGAGTGAAAGAGTTTATGAATTTTGTGTTTTCCCAATGAGGAAAGATCAGTGAGAAGGGGAGAGGAGAGGAAAGCATAAAAAAAAAAACCCTCAGAGTGGATTGCTAAAGGAGACAGGAAGGGACTGAAGGGGACAGGAGAGAGGAAATGAAATGGAAAGGAGAGGAATGGAGAGAGGCAGCAGAAGGGAGAAGGAAGTTAAAAGGAGAAGAAAAGAAGAGAGCATGTGAGAAATGGGGAGCAAGGAGGCTCACAGAGGGAAGGCCACTTGGGATGTGACATCCCCTGGACATGAGCTCTATTTACATGGTATCAGGATTAATCAACTTAGAGGTTTTTGTTTGTTTTCACCGTGGGAACCAGACAATCCATGTAACTCAGAGTGGCAGTGTGACATTATCACCAGCTAAGCAATATGCGCTCTGTATGATCACCATCTCCAGGGAACAAGCTATGTGATAGGACTTCAGGTGCTGAAGCCATAAACCATTACCCTCATCCCCGAGCAGCTGTATGACACTTTTCTCAAGGACAGGCACAGAAAGCCGCATGGTGGATCAAGTCTGATTTATGAGCAGGATCAGAAAGGGCACTGCAGACATTTCAATCAGTAGATGCTGCAGGGGAAGGTCCCAGTTCTCAACTACTCTGGCAGGGTCTTGTATGCAGAATTACCCAAGGCCCCAATCATGCCTCTGGCTCTATGGACACTGGATTTCTGTCACCTTGGCTTCATCACTGCATCACAGTCATTCCTTGTCCTGTCTGTCACCCCAGGAGAGAATGTCAACATTTAGATGGGCAGAAAAGAGACTTTTTCATTTATATCTTGAGTCCCCCATCTGTTCATTTTTGCAAATGCTATTCTTAAAATGTCTGATCAAGAACACAAGGATAACTATCTCAAGTTTGGTGGACTTAATCATGATTGTTCTGCCAAGAAAGTAAGAAGGTGAAAGTGAATTTGCTTTTCTGTTTTTTTTTAATTTTATTTTAACCTTCAACCATGAAGCAATTAACTATTTGATGGGAAGGAGAGGCTTTTGAGAAACACTGACTCCTTCCTGGATGATTAGGGTTTGCTCTGTCTTCATCTGGGGAAAGAACTCACATGCACAGATGCCTGATAGAGGATTTATACTAACACATATCAGAAAGAAGCACTCCCTAGTTTCTCAATGATTGTTCTCCAGTGTTGAATTTCCCCTCTTCCTCATGTAAAATAGCAGATGGGGGAGAGGAAGAGCTTTCTCTTCAGGCACACATGGGTTAGACTCACCTGTGCACTGATTCTTCACTGTATAGTCTCAGTTTCATTATTTTTAAAAGCATACTAGTAATCTGGACAACATTCAACAGAAACTGTGGCTATACACATTAAGTAAACACAGCATTTAAGCTCCTGTCAAGTCAAGGGGTTGACCCCATGGACGATGCTAAGCCCAACGATATCTAATGATTGTCTTCACTTTGCTATAATAGCAAACCTATTCAGCCCAGAGAATGCAAAGATGTGTGCTATATATTCTCATATGATTTTAATCAACAGTTATAGCCCACTGAAACAAATCCCATAAGGGAAACTGGACTTTTTATTTGTTCTTTTTTTAATATTTTTTATTGTAATTAATAAAAGGGTTATACATGATATTTGCCAGATAGAAGGTGCATTAATTCACAACATTGATACCCTTTCACATGTCTTGGTCCCCATTACCCTTCCCCCCCTTCCCCCACCCCTGATCTTGTTTTCCCCCCTTCCCTATCCAATTTCAAATAACCAAATACAAATAAAGCCAATATATCAGATAACAAAGTGAGATACTGTAACAATATGATATAACCAAGGGACAGCAAAAGAGATGAGAGATAACAGTACATTAAGGACAACAATCATTCATTATATGGCTTTTGTTTCAATATCCTGGAGGTCCTTTCAATTAGCTTCATACTATATGGCCTTATGTATCAAGGTTTTGCTCTATTGTTGTGCTAGTGGATTTAGTATGCTCTAGTTTCTGGATGGTTGGGTAAATGCCAAGTAGTGGAATTGCTGGATAAGAGAGGGCTGGTTCACTCATTGCCAATTTGAAATCCTTTTGGAAAACTGAAAGCCAATTATAAGGTTGTTTACATTATGATCAGTACTTCTTTTCAGTAGGAAAGGACTTGACTTAGAAATTTGTGAGCACTTTGGTCAGGACAGGTCCAACTGACTACTAAGTAGGTAGCTCCCAATCTCTCCCCTGTACACTCTTGGTACTCAGAGTATGCATCCAACTCTTGCCGAATATTATCCCAGCTATTCCTAGCCAAACTCCAAAAGAAGGCCAGTTCTTTTCTATGTAATGCCCAAATCTCAGCAAATATGTATTGAAATTTTCCCTTGTGATAGGTCAGAAATAAGTAGTATGGATAGAAGAGGAGATAAAGTTCAGTCACTACTTTTCCAGATAGTACAACCAAGGAAGAGTAAAATATTATTATCCGACTACATGTGCATACACAGTTACATATATTCAGAAAAGTCATTGTGCTTCTATATCAGACTCATCAAGTTCTGGGTTGCCGGGGCCAACCGGCAGCAAACCAGGGTTCGCAGATTGGGGTTCCTGAAATAGGGGACAAGGACTAGGAAGAAAAAGAAGAGAGACAGACACACCAGGTCCGGGATGTCCGCAGTCCAGGCAAAGACTGCCGCGTTTATTTTTCACTCCCACTTCTCCCCTCCTCCAGACCCCGAGAACCTCCAGGTGTTACATTCATATGGTAATTCTCAGGTCATTTACATGGAATAGGGCCAGAAAGCAATAAGACAATAAAGCCATGGTCTGATGCAAGTCAAGGTACAGTTTGATTCCACTCTGACTCCCAACACTGGGTAACAGCCACCTCTATTGTTTTATGAGGGACTTATTAGAGTTGAAAGCAAAGGCTGCATTCTAGGCAGAAGGAAAGCTTGGATGGCAGTTCTGATGCAGAAGGTGCATCCTTGCATTCAAGAATGGAATGCAGGTGCAATTGGAAGGCAGTGTGTAGAACATAAGATGTCTGTAAGAAATTTTAGAGGGTCGGGGAGATCCAGAGAATAGCATATCATACAACATTTTTAAAGATCTTAATCATCTTGCCACTGGACAAAAATCTAAAGTATCATGAGCTCTACTGTTTCTTTTCATCATAAGCACAAGTTTTTTGTTGTTGGTGATCAAGTACCACTCTCCACAAGCAATAGTGAACTTTTAGGCAAGCTCAGAGAAGAAGAAAAACAACATTATTAAATGTAATTGGCCAGCATAGTGGTGCTGATTCCAGGTACTCAGGAGGATTTCAACTCAATGCCTGCATGGAGACAGTTGAGACAAACAGTCAGAACTCCAGCTTAAAAGGAAAATAAGTGAGGATATGATTCAAGTGGGAGAATGATTGCCTAGCAGTCATGAGACCTGAGTTCAAACCCCAACACCATTATTACCACCAAGACACAAGAGATAACTCAACTACTGAGAACACGTAAAGAACTGGAAGTAATATTCAACATTTGTCACATAATACTTAGGCTTATGTTTGTACCATAAATTAAAGTTTGTATTCATCTCCCTACATGATATGAAAAATCATTTTAAACATCCTACTTAAAGTCAAACAAGTGTTATTGATTAAATGAACTATATAAAAATTATGCAGTCCAAAAATTCTCACACTGTTATCCACATTCCAATCTGAACTCCTACCCTTGCTATCTGAACAAAGAGGTTGAATTAAAATCAGAGGTTGAATAAGACTGGCGACACACTTAATTTTGAACAAGACCAAAACTCCGTTGAATTAGCACAAACCATTGTATTCAAAGTAGACTTCCATTTTACAATATGCTGGCAACGGAACTGCTAAGATTTTTAGTTTTGAAACCTGTTTAAAGGAAATTGGAAAGAGTAATGATAGAAGAGAAGAAAAAAATTGAATGTCAAGGAACTAATGAAAATGACAACACCACAGGTACAAAAATAGAACAGGCCATGGCAGGATAATGAGTGACATGTGTCAAACTCTTGAGGACACAAGAGAGACTGAATCTTCTGCCATCCACCTGCATCTTAAAATCTCTCATCACTGTCCTCAGAGAAACACTGAGAGTTGTAACAGCTAATCACATCTCTGGGCTGTTCTTTTCCCAGAAATTGGCTTGTTTTCAAAGGCAACAGTTCAGATTCCATGGAAGGTACTGACCCCCAGGATGGAACACTGACTGGCTCATCCAGAACAAGTTACAGCAGAACTCAGAAGATCTTCTGTTTAAATAGACAGACAGACAGACAGACATCCTTTGCAGTAACTGGAAGTCATAAGAACTATGATGTGTAAATAGTTGCCTGTTCCATTATAGCTTAGCTGCCTCATTTGGTTTCATCACAAAGTAACTTCCAGTCATCCTTTCTGACCCCTGCCAGGCTCATATTTTTTCATTTTTAATGCAGCTTTTTTTTTACCCAAGGCCTGCAATATTCATTGAATTAGCAATCTGAAAGCAATTGATCATGTCCATAACCATTTTCCCGAATCAATGGCTAGGCCACAGAGATAGAGTATCATCATTTGGCTAATTGCCTCAAAATGACTTTATTTCCTGTTTTTATTGAAAATAGCAGGCTTTTCTGGAAAGTTTCGGTGATGTTGATAGGAAAGATGAACCTTGTAATAAGAACTTTGAAATGTAAATGGCACCCAATCTATATAGCTTCAGCCTTAGATCATGGAGCTATCGTTTTTTAACAGTTTAGGTATTATCCATTCCAGGCTTCTTTCTAATATTTCAGTCCTTATTGTGTCCCACAGTAAACTCAGCTTTTTGCTGCTCTTTTAGTTTTATTTTTCACAGCTTGTCTTCATTACAAATGTGTTCTTCTGTTTTCCAAAGTAACAAAAAATGAACTAACTCTAATATGTGATTCTATCAGTTTTTAGGAACTCAGATAAACTCACAATGCAATAGAAAGGAGAGGCAATGGGAATCTACCAACTTTAGAGAGAGCCACAAACATAGCCTTTCAGTGCCTTGCTGGGGCCACAATTTGGATTATATCCATTGCCCTGATCTGCATTCGAGCGCCATAAATAAACATCAGGTGTTTATTAGTAAGGACTCAAGGTAGTGAGCATTGGCTTAAGTTAGTTTGAGCAAGATAAGGAGAACAGAGGGGAATTTTCATATCCATAAGTGAGCATGGCATGAAGTGAAAGCCTCGGAGTTACAATGGCCACTTGATCAGGATTCCAGATTCCTCTATGTCAACATCTGTCTTTGACTTCTCTCAGCTTATGTGCACATTCCTCTCTTCTGCTCTAAATCCACATGCTCATAGACAATGCTCACCTCCCAGAGTTTCTGCTAGGTAGCAACATGCCCACTGCCCTTCAATTCCAATACCAGATTTCCTGATGGAATTCAAGCAGCTGTGACTTACCAATGCTTAAATATAAACATACACAGACCTTCCCTGATGTCCCCACAAATATGTGGACATGCCTCCAGGACAGAAAGCCCTGTGAAGTGGGACTTCGTGAACAAAAGGGAAATGACAACAGAGCTGCTGAAACAGTTCACTGAGTCAGGGGGGCAGGACTGAAATGACACACTGACTCTCCTTCTCAACTCAGTACAACCTCTGATTACTCACACCTACAGATATACTGATCACATCCGAAATAAAGGAGTGAATACTGAAATAAGTCTTGCCCTCACTCTAGCCTATAGTAAGAAATCACTATTGTCTTTTAAAGGAAGTGTGTTTCCATGACCCACTCTAATCTTCCAGTTGTTATTTCCCAATGAATCTTGGCATCACAGCCACAAAAGCTATGGGCAACCACTGTTTTCTGTTGAGTAATACAAGCTGCACAGAGTGCATGGCCTACACAGCACTCAGGAGATGATGCAGCTCTGGAACAGGCATTACCATTTATATCCAACAGTTGTTTTTGCATCAAAAACTATGCTAAGCTCTTACTCCAGTGGAATTAGCATACAGTCAAATAACAAATCAATAATGCAGATTCTTCGGCTGTACACATAAAAAAGAACGCATCAGAGAAATAGAGCACCTGAAATCAGCAGCAGGAAAAAAAATTGGTTGGTTCTTTTTCAGGTCTAAAGTTCAAAAAGTTCTTGCAGCTTTTCTTAAATCATTGCCCTTTCTCCCTTACTTTCCCAGTTCTGTTGTTTACAGTCAAGAATGCTTCTGCATCCAGGATAACCTTCCAGCCATGTGGGTGAAAGAGCCCTGAGCTGGTGAGGATTCTGTTCATGTAAGACAGAGTGAAGCAAGGCAGTTTCATGTGGCAAGTAACCACTCCAGATACTCTGGGAGATACAACTATAAAGGTGAGATACAATTACAAAGCAGCTAATCCCCTAGCTCACTGGTAGGGGAGGTGGAGAAACTGTTAATCAGCATCATAAACACATTTGGAAAGGGATTTCCAAAAGATGGCCTAAAGGGAACAGAAGCAGTCTGTCAATTCAGCAGGAAAAGCTCTTACTTGTCGCATCTGGAAGCACCCAGGTTAAGTCCTAATTAGATTGTGTAGTTGAGAAGATCTCATAAACAGAAGTGGCGGAGGAGGGGAGAGGGAGCTGGAAGCTGTTGAATCAATACTGCTGGCCTCTTACCATATGTAAGAGAAGAGCTAAGCTCTTGCATGCTTCGGCAAGTGTGGGAAGAGGCATTTGCCACCGTTCTTTCCTTTATACCTGCCTAATAAAGATGATTCCCAGTTTCCAGTGATCTTCTGCCCTAATAAATCCGTGGTGAATTAAAAATATCCCCAGATCCAAAACACTCTCAGGCACCTTACCTTCCTGAACAGTGCAATTCAGCAGCTTAGACTACTACAGAATATGGGCTTTTGATTCTAGGGATCAGATAGCTGGACTGGCAGCTGCCACTTCCCCAATGCTTCTGCTCAATACTGCCCGATACCCTACCATGAACCAAGGACAGGGAAATGAGAGCATGGTTTCTATGGTATGTATACTGCCTTAGCACCTGCATAAGTGCAATTGGAAGTTGAACTACAGCAGGCTGAGGACTGTCTGTAATTCTACTAGCGGAAGCTCATCCGGTTTTACAGCTCCCAGTCAAAAACAGAAGAAAATGAATTATTGGATCTTGACTCCTACACTGTTTTTTGCACCAGAAATCATTTCGCCATTCACCCCCCTCAAAGAAACAATGAATATGACAATGATTTAATCCATTTATTCAGTTTATAAGAAAGATTAACAATGACAACCTGGCTTCTTGTGATTGTACTATCACTACCATCACCAAATGGAAAGAATATGAGGGAAACCTGAAAGATTTAGATTATCTGTATAATCAGAAAAATGAGTGCATGCACAGCAGAAGACGCCAGGTACATCCAATTCCAAGCAATCTCAAGATCGGAGGAGAGACGGTGGACCAGATGATGTGAATCTTTTTAGATGTGGAAACAGATTATGTTCCTGCTTCTAGGGCATATAGAGCACCTGGTTTAAAAGGAATTTAAAAACAAGCCAACAAGCAGAGTGGCGGTAGCTCACACCAGTATTCCTAGCTACTATGGAGATTAAGATTGAAGGATTTCTGCTTGAATGTAGCTCAGGAAGGAAAGTTTATGAGACTTATCTGTAATTACCAACAGTAGAGTTGTGGTTTGAGTAGCCGAGCCAGAGCCTTGAGAGGAAAAGCTAAGGGACAGGGATAGAAAAATGACTTAAATGAAAGCACTCACCTTTTGCTCTGCTAACCATATCTTAGCACTGATCTTGTCAGCCCCCATTGAATCCCCTTCTTTGCTCTCCCCTTTCCCCTGAACAAACATGTTTCACAGTCTCAGAAGACAGACTGAGGCCATGTTGATGCTGACATCAGATGCTGACACGCTTGGTGGATACAGATACTGTTGAAACCTGGAAACACCTTAGCTAAAGAAATAATGCTCACCCACCCCACCCCATCTCAGCCCACTTCCGACTGCCTCCTTGAGGCTGCTCTTTCTGCCTACTATTTAGAGCGTAAAACCTTGCTGTAAGTGGGGATGAGCATTTTCCCTCTAGCTGAGATGAAGTTGCCCTTCCCAGGCTTTCCTCGCCACAGAAGTCTGTTGGTCTGTTGAGTTTTACCATTTTCTTTCCTTGTAGACAGTGCCCAGGCTGAGTTCTATACTCAGTACTAATACAAAAACGAAGAAAGAGAATCTGCTCTTAGAACAGCATGAAGGATAACCATATATATGTATGAATATATATATATGGTTATCCTTCATATATATATACATACATATATATATGTATATATATGAATGAGATGCTTTGCTTTTCACCAGGAATTCTGCTTCCAACTACTACCACATGACAAACAATGTGCTAGCCCAGCCATGATTTGGCAAAAGAACAAACAGAAGAATAAGGGGAAATTCCTCATATTCATCATTAGTAACAAATGAAAAGTTAAGCAGGTCACTATGCATAATGTTAAATCCTTTAAAACACTGGGTCAAGAAGGCTTATAAAGATTGGGCAAAGGATTCTTTGGCAACCAGAGTCAACTATAATTTGGGCTATTCTTTGAATTTATCTCTCTGTCAGTGGTAAAGCTCATCCATTTCTTAATAGGTATTTGATATTTGAGGATAATTAAGTTTCTGATGTGGTTTATACAAGGGTGTAATAGGTAAAGGAATACCATGCCTAGGGTACTGACATGCTGTATGCTTTACCTGGATTGTTTTACTTTATCCTCAGAAACACCCAATGTCATCCTCACAAATACCATCCATTAGAAGTATCACTGCAAGGATTTGGATGGCAATAATATCATTCTGGAGCCATCATGTCTTCTATGTCATAATGATTGAATCACACTAAAAGACTACTCAATTAGTTCGGGTTTGATTCAACTTGTATAGAGAGAAAGGTGGTTAACAGCCCAATGAAAAGAAATACAGGCTTATTCCATTGTTTCATTTTATTTTATTTTTTTCATATATTTTATTGTAATTAATAGAAGGGTTATATTACATTCACCAGATAGAAGATGCATTATTTCACATACATTGATACTCTTTCTCATGTCTTGGTCCCCATTTTGTTTTCCTGCCCCTCATTCTGTTTTCCTCCCTTTCCTATCTGACTTCAAATAACCAAATACACATATATACATTATACACAATATATCAGATAACCAGGTGAAATACTGTAATAATATGAGATAACCAAGGACAGCAAAAGAGATGAGAGATAACATAGTACATTAAGGACACAATCACTCATTAAATGGCTTTTGTTTCTATATCCTGGAGGTCCTTTCATTTAGCATCATTCTATATGGCCTTATGTATCTAGGTTTTGTTCTATTGTAAATCTCTGCTGGGAGAGCCCAAGGTTTCTACTGATTATGACAAATGAGGGAAACCATTGAGCCTATGTTCCTTTGAGCTGGCTTACTTCACTTAATATGATTTTTTCTAAGTCTTTCCATTTCCTAACAAATGGGGCGATGTCGTTTTTTCTGACAGTAGCATAGAATTCCATTGTGTACAAATACCACATCTTCTTGATCCACTCATCAACTGAGGGACATCTAGGTTGGTTCCATATCTTTGCTATGGTGAATAATGCTGCAATGAACATCGTTGTGCTATCGTCCTTGTTTCTGGACGATTGGATAAATGCCAAGTAGTGGAACTGCTGGGTCACAGGGTAGGTCTATGTCTTTTGAGGAACTGCCACACTGCTTTCCATAGTGGTTGAATGAGTTTGCACTCCCAACAACAGTGTAGTAGTGATCCCTCCTGGCCACATCCCCTCCAGCATCTGTTGTTAGTAGATTTCCTGGCCATTCTAACTGGAGTGAGGTGGAATCTTAGAGTTGTTTTGATTTGCATTTCTTTTATGGACAGATGTAGAGCATTTCTTCATGTGTCTATAGGCCATTCTTATGTCTGAACTCAGATTCAAGTCTCCCTTGGGTGACCTCATTCAAGTCTTATCTTGATTAAGAACATTTCAAGATCTAAAACATTTAATTATCTGCCATTGTAATTCAAGAAGTTTTGTTTATTAAAAAAATCATTGTTGTTTTTCTATTTGATCATATGTGTTTTGATTTTGAAACCAATGTCATGAAGCTGGTCTACTAAAAGGCTCAGTGTTTATTATACACTTCTATTGCTGTGAGTTACACAAGTAACTGTACAGTGCACAAGGCTGTGTTACTATGTAAGTTCCTAGAGAGCATGGGGGGAAAGTCCCATGTATTCATTCCAGGACTGTTCACAGCTCTAAGTTAGCTCAATAAAAATCAAACAATCATAATCTGTTTGCTTTGCAACCTGGATTCCAGACTCAGAAGCTTCAATAAATATTGGCATGTTTAATAAATGAGTTTTGCAAGTGGGGAAAACCCAGTGTCTTTCTGAGATTAAATCACTTTCAGGCAAAATCTTGGGTAAGCTTGCAATTCTCCAAAGTTGAGGTCTGTGTTATTTCTGTTATGCAAAATCCTGGCCCTCCTCTAAGTTTCACTGGAAGTTACAGGGGGCCTTGCCATCTCAGTCACTATCAATTAACCACCTTCAAAGAACTCAGCGGCAGATCTACATTTTAAAGGATGCAGAGTGTCTTTCACAACAGCAGTATATGTTAAATAGAGCTAAACCTTTGACCACAAGTACTGAGGGTTAAATAACCACATTTCTTCACAGGATTCAATAACATAAGGCTCCTTAATAACAGCTGGGACTAGTAGTCGCTGACAAAGTGGTAATGTTGACATTTGCAAAGAATCTCCCAGTCATGAAGGAGGCAGGTAGATAAAACAAGGTTTAGGTATCTGCCTCTACTGGAGCAACCCACCAAGATCTGTCTTCATCCCTGTCTCATGACCACTCTAAGCTAGACAAATAGGTGTCACAGCTTCATAACAAGGGCACTTGCTCAGAAAAGTAAAATGCCTTATTGGTATATATGCAATGCTGAGCTTGTCTGTACTTACATCAACATTCTGAGACCTCTAATTATAAGCCCTTGTGTTTACTAACTGAATATCATCAGCATCACTATAATAATGAGAATGGGATGCACAGTTAAGAACCTGCCAAGTAACTAGAAACTTCCACTTTAAGTCACCAAGGATTTGTATGGAATTTACCCTACCCAATCCCCGTCCCCCCCCCAGAAAACAATGTTCAATTGTTCCAGGCACCGTTCTTTAGGGTATTGGAGCTCTCTCGGGTCTGCTCCACACCACGGAATGCATTTCCACTTTACTCTTTACTTTCACGGCAATAAATGTATACTTCCTTCACTACTCATATGTGCTTTCCTGTGTCCTTTATTGGAGACCCCAAGGGCTCAGGATGATACATTATCGAGACTATCATTGGACAACAATGAACATCGCTCTGACGGTGCTATCAAGAACCAGTGACTCCACTAAGATATGTTTCTTCTCTAGGAAGTGTGTGATGCCCAGAAATTTAGTTTTCTCCTTGCCCTTATGTTCTCTGGTAAATACCAGAGAACTGTTTAGACCAGTAATTAAGAATGTTCACTCCCTTCCCTTCTTTCCCCTCCCCTCCCTTCCCTCCTCTTCACTTCCCTTTCCTTCTCCTCCTTTTCTTTTTCTTCTTTCCAATCCCTTTCTATCCACCTTTTCTTTCTATAGCTCCCCTTCTTTTTCTTCCCTCCCCCTCCCCTTTTGTTCCCTTCTCCCCTCTTGGTTCCATTCACTTTTATTTTCCCTTTTCCCTTTGCCTTTACCTTCACCTTGCCTTGCTTTTCCTTTGTTATATATTTTACTTTCCTGGATTTATTTTCCTTTTTTGTGGGGGGGGGGGTCATGGGGCTTGAAATCAGCCTGGGTGCTGTCCTGAGCTCTTCAGCTCAAGGTAACCACCCCACCCCTGGGACTGGGCATTGCCCCTGAGCTCTTCAGCTCAAGGCTAGCACCCTACCCATGAACCAAAACCCACTTCCTGTTTTCTAAAGGTTAACTGAAGATAAGAGTCTCAGGTCCTATTGTGCCCAGGCTGGCTTTGAACCTTGATCCTCAGAAAGCCTCCTGAGTCATTAAAATTACAGGCTTGGGCCCACTCCTGGCTTACTTTCCCTCTTTTATTTATTATTTCTTCTTGCCCTGGATTAGAATCTAGGGCTTTATATGTGCTAAGCAAGTGCACTAGCACCGAGTCATATTCACATCTCAGCCCTATAGTCTGGTAAGTTACAGGAGTGATACTCCTACTGTGAAGGCTCCAGTTTGACTCTTGTATTTTCGTCTGTAATTGGAATAAACTTATACACAGTTCATTTCTTCTTCCAGACACTAATGGTTTCAAGGCATGTTTTAGTTCTCTATTCAAATAGAATTTCATGTAATAGCCCACGATGTAAATCTAGGTATACAATAAAATATTTTAAAAGGTGATAACACACTTCACAAGGCTTAGTTAGCTCTAGGGTCTAGCTCCAGTCAAACAAATCAGCTTTCCTTTATCTTCCCTATCTATCTGAGGTTTGCTGTGGGTGAAAAAAGAAACAGCTTTTGCTTTTAAGGCATTTGAACAAAATGGAAAAGTTTCTTAAAATTCCTTGCTCCAGTTTCAAGTCTAAGCCCATAACAAAGATTCATTAACCTTAAAGCATGCTATTTCCATCGGAGATGGAAGTCTTCAAAACTCCTTAGTGCTATGCATCAGAAAGTATAACAATCTCTTAAGTAAAATTTCTGTAATTATGTTTGGAACAATCACAGTAAATAAAAGATACAGACAAAGTAGGCAACCATAGACCGCCTGTTGTGATTTAGGAGTTATATCTGTAAATTTCACTTTGTCTTTGAGTCTAAAGTCATTCTCATTGCACTTGGGAAAATTATGGAGCAGCTCTACAAAATCAAGAACCAGAAATGACAATGATGGATGATGATGATGATGATGATGGCAATGATGAAGGTGGAATTCTACACTGGCAGGGTAGAATTTGACATTCACCAAATTCTAAAACGAAATCATAAAGTAGGCATACTATTAAGAATTAGAACCTAGGCAAATACCTAGAATCAAGATTGTACATATGTATTCTCTCTCATAATAATTTAGCTTTGATGAAGCTGATGTTGGAGGCTATCCACACATAAAAGTTATGACTGATCAGCAATTCCTGCATTTATTATGAGAAGGGAGAGTTGCCATGCTAATTCTATGCTTAAAAAAATACCTAAATTAGCTCATTGACCATTGGGGTAGTGTAGGTAAACTACTAAACAAGGCTATAACTGTGATTGGCACAAATACCATATTAGAGATTCTTTGGCAGTCCATGATAAAATTTACATAAAACATTTGAACTAGATTTCTCAACTTATTTCAAAACTCTAGGCTTCTAATTTGGTCCTCTTCATCTTCTGTCACCCTTCAAATATAGAATTAAATCAAGCAGAAACAAATCTTTATCCAGAAGGGGGGAAAAAGTGAAAAATTCAAGATAAGGCAGTTTGATAGCAAGGAAATATTTTAGTTGTTAAAAATCTAGGTTGGAAAAAAAGTCTGTAAGGAATCTAAGGAGACAGGAAAATTTTTTTTGCTGTTCTGTTGTTTTAAAATTTTTGTTATATTTTCAAAGAGGAGTTGATATTATAACAGGTTTTTTTTCTGTAAGCAGTCTTTTTTGTTACTTTTCATGTTTTGTTTTATAGAAATCTAATGATACAAATGATTTTGCCTTTTAAATGATTTGTATTCTTTTTCCATGTAGATATAGAGAAATATAAAGGAAATAGGAAATCTATCATTAAGGTAAGACCTCTACTATATATAATATACATATATGTGAATATATGATATATTAAATCTATATATCTATATAGGTATATAAATATATTAATGGAGTTAGCCGGGTGCCAGTAGTTCACATTCAAGAATCTGAGATCTTAAGATTGTGGTATAAAGCATCCTGGACAATAAAGTTATGAGACTTTTATCTCCAATTAACTAACAAAAAGCCATAAATGTAGTTGGGGCTCAAGCAGTAGAATGTTAGCTTTGAGCACAAGAGCTCAGGAATAATGCCAAGGCCCTGAGTTCAAGCCCGGGACTGGCATACACACACACACACACACACACACACACACACACCTAAATACACAGAATAACACACACACACACACACACACACACACACACACACACACACGCAAATAAAGTCTGATTTTCTTTGAGGTCATGAAACAGGTTTTTACTGTATGATAGGTTTCTTATGATGACTTTTCAACAAACCCTATCAAGTCCCTAAAGTTTTCAGTGTGCTTATTTTTTTTCCCATTTTATCAACTGTTCAAGAAATCATGGCTGGGCCGGGAGTTTGGCCTAGTGGTAGAGTGCTTGCCTAGCATGCACAAAGACCCAGGTTCGATTCCTTGGTACCACATACTTAGAAAAAACCAGAAGTGGTGCTGAGGCTCAAGTGGTAGAGTTCTATCCTTGAGAGAAAAAAATCCAAGGACAGTGCTCAGGCCCTGAGCTTACGCCCAGGACTGGCAAAAAAAAAAAAAAAAAAAGAAATCATGGCTTTCAAAACAACCACACAACCACATTGATATTTTGTGCCAAAATCAGTCTTTATCTACTCATCATCAAAACTAGTCTGAATCCCAACACTTAATCAGCAAATGGCCCATAATACCTTCTCGAGTTTGTATTTCTGTGTTTAATTGTACGCTTTAAAGCTCAAAGTCTATCTTAGTAGGGTACAAATCCTCATGAAAGAAGATGTGTGCTTTTTGTGCTAATATTTCAATGAATATTCAATATTCATTCAAACATTCGATGAATATTCATTCATCAAATGGAACAAACTGTCCCTCCAAAAGCTCACTTCATTTAGCCTCTGGGTCTCTGGTAATGGGATTTGCATTTGATTATGAGTTCCAAAAATATGGATTCCACAGCTTGTCTGTTTTTATATTCTCCTCACTGGTCATGCACATCTTCTCTCCCATCTCCTCCTAACTGTGACAATAGATTTCCCTACAGTGGTCACTTTGGATTCCTTTCTCATTTTTCTCCTTCCTATCTTAGTAGGGGAAAATAAGAAAAATGCTTGTGATAGAGATTTATGTAAAATAAATTAGCAAATATTTCACATTTAGTCATGATTTTTTTCAATATTTTTTCTGATGCTTTCTTGCCATGTTTTCTTTATAAACTCAATCTCATCTAATGCAGTATTTGCGTAGTCATGTTTTGATTTCTCTTTGTGTAGACGTTCTGAGACTTGAACTTAAGGCCTAAGAGCTGTCCCTGAGCTTTTGCTCAAGGCTGTCATCCTACCACATAAACCACAGCTCCACTTCCAGCTTTTCAGTGATCAATTGGAGATAATAGTTTCATCAATGTTCCTGCCTGGGCTGGCTTAGAATCTTGATCCTAGGCTTCGGAATATCTGGGGTTATAGGCAATAGCCACTGCCATCTGGCAAGTCATTTATTTGTAAAGAAAGAAAAAGAAAAGAAAAAAATTAAAAAGAAGACAAAAATACAGAAGAATTAAGACAAACTGTGTACCTAACACTAGCTAGGTTCTACACTAAGTTCTAAACTAAATATTAACAAGATATAGAAACACATGCACATGCAAACACATGCATGTACCTCTATATGCAAAATACATTACACGTATTATACAGGAAAGTATAACGGAAATATGCCTTGCTTTTTAAAAACAAGAATTACTATTTGTGAAACAAATGATAGGTACTGCTTTCAAGCAATTATTCTAGGACTGGGAGTTTGACCTAGTGGTAAAGTGCTTGCCTAGCATGCACGAAGACCCGGGTTCGATTTCTCGGTACATACATAGAAAAAAGCTGGAAGTGGTGCTGAGGCTCAAATGGTAGAGCTCTAGCCTTGAGAAAGTCCAAGGACAGTGCTCAGGCCCTGAGCTCAAGCCCAGGACTGGCAAAAAAGAAAAAGAAACAAAGAAATTGTTCTAATTTAGAAGGGAAGAGTAAAAGTAAACAAACACAATTGTGTTCCTTAGTGATATATCTAATATATAAGAAAAACCCAAAGAAATAAAGAGATCAACACTAGTTGCAGAGCAATTCAAGAATTCATGTGAAACTGACAGGGAAAATGCTTCTCCTTATAAGGAGCATGAGTTAAGAAGTAACAGTTCCTACAGCGTAGTTAGGCTTCAGGATGTCCAGCTTTACAAGAAGACCAAGTCATCAAGGACCATCCTTGCTAGGCTAATGAATCATATATTATCTTGCAATGGAGAACTATCAGAAATAATCCAACCAGATATTTGTTTTGGAACAATGTCTGTCTATGAGCTTAAGTGTGCATATCATATGCATACTTCACACACAGATTCCAGCCTCAAATACTTGATTTCATTAAACATAAAGGTTGGAGGAAACTGAATCTTAGTTGATCCTGGTGGTTTTCATTTGGTGTCCATACTTTCTACAAATAGGAAATTGCAGCTGCCACCAGTAACCAGAATGAAAAGGTCAGTTCAATGAATTTGACCTTTCCCAAACTTGACTGCTGTACAATTGGGAGGTTTTTCCAGAGTATGAAATATTTGATTTGAAGTCCATATTTGACCATCTTATAGACCATGAACAACTTTGGGCTCAATCATGCATCCTGGTTTTCGATTCGGCTTATCTAATTTCAGGAACGGAAAAGGGTCACAATTAGGCACACCATGCACAACCACAAACTTACAATGGTTTGAAGGATTCGGGCCATTGTCTTGATTTATTTGGAGGTGAGAAAAATAAAATAACATTAGGCCCATAAACTATTTAATTAAAAGACATCAATGAATTTTCTATATCAATACATGCACACAATATAGTTTATTGTGTTATTTTTATGCATGAAGAGAATCCAAACTCAAAAAGCTTACAGTCTAATTTAAATAATCTGAAATGCAGAAAAAAATCCATGAGAAAACTGTAAAGGATAAAAACATTTGACATTGGGCATTGCGTGTGCTTTATGCATGTCAGGGAGAAAGAATGTATTCTGATATTTATCATATCAACTGCAAACAGGAAAGGTTGAAAGGGAATATGTCACTTGAGTTGGTAAATTACTTGCTAAGTGCTGGGCTTTAAAGAAAATGCAAATGACCAGTAGGGTCTCTCTCTTTGGAATATCCTCAACACTCTTGGTCTACTACTTACAGCAAGTATTAGAAAGTATGAAGGAAGGAAGGTTTAGTTTCATGACAACCATCTCTTAATGGCAATGGTGACCACAAACTTACATTTGTTAAGATTCCAGAGTAGAGATCACCTGAAAGATGCCTGTTCTCTTTGTAAGCCCTTCAACACAATTTGATTCCTCTCTCTCACTGGCTCAATGATTCCAGCAACAGTGCTTTTATGATCATTATGCCTTCCTTGTCCGTGGCAGAGGGAGAGTTTCAGCAGGAAACATTGTATGCAAAATGGTTCTTGGTGATGCCCATCCAGTTCCTTTCTATACTCACAGGTAACCTTAGAACATCATCTTGCTGACTTCCAACTGACAGATTTTATTTCTGAGCACTTAACAGCACTTGAGATAATATGCCCTATGTTAATTGGTTGACTTGCTTTTTAACTATAGTGTGTAGAGTATGTATGTACAGGAATGTTTTGTTCATTGTTGTCTCCTCATTGCCTAGAATCGTTCCAAGGATGTAATATTTTTTAAAGTATATGTTTTAATGAATTATAACTGAAAGGTATTAACAGTAAATATTCCATGGAGTATATAAAGATTCAACTTGAGCTATAGCCTCTAGGAAAGCATGGTTAAGTGGAGGTTTTTTTTCTTAACTCCTCACAATTTATGTGAAGGTACATTCTTTTGTTGAAGTAGAAAAGGAATCTGTTTTAGACCTAAAGAAAAACCCATGGAAATGACCCAACTGGCAAATAAAAGTAAAACTTTGACAAAGGAGTTATTCTGACCAAGCAATATGACACAAAGGCCACATTCAATGACAGTAGCATGTGTTTGAGAAATCTATGCTAAGAATTGTCAACGGTTACTCATTCGTTTTACCTAGTAAAAAATCACATAAAGCATTTAAAAAGTCTAAGAATACACAACTTCTATAACAGAAGGTTACTTGCTGTTTACACTAATATAAAGGAAATCACATGGAATCATAAAATATACTAATGTCCAGATAACAAGCAGACATTGACAGCTTAGGAATCCACCAGGCCATGAGTTGGTAAAGGAAAGGAATTTCTCTCATGGAATGAACCAGTGACTACTGAGATGTCCGTTGTTTCACAGACTCCATTTGTCAACATGCACACAATAGAAATTCACACTAAGCCGGGAGCTGGTGGCTCACTCTAGACTTCTAATATAAAATTCTGTCTGCTGTATATCTCTATACCTGTGAGAAGTTCTAGACTTAACTCATTTCTACATTTCTGTTAAAATCAAAGTTCATAGTCTAAAACCCACAAAACGTTTTCTCTTTCTTTTTTTTTAAACTGAGCACTGAAGTTTATCTTTAATGTATTATTCAGGTTTGTTTCTGATTAATTAATCAGAAGCCTTTTGTACTGAGATACTAGAACTAAGCTCTTGGCTAAATAATACCAGATGCTCTAAGTTAGATTCTGTCAAGAAGATGACAGTATTAAGTAATTTTGCTACTTATCAAAAATTACACACGTCTAGAAAAGGACACATACGGATTTTGTGGAATAGAACATTTTCCAGTACTTTGAGCCAATACGTGATGATGCTAAATTTCTAGTCTTGTGTGAAAAAAAGAACAATCAATACACAAATATAGTAGGCTTCTGCTCAATATTTTGGCTTCAGGCTCATGTAATAAGGGATACCAGTGCATAAAATTGAGTTGCTTCACAATGTACATGCAAAGCTCAATGGTTTTAAGGAACTTGGCCCATTAATACATGAACCTGTAGGTAAAGGTTAATCAATCAGCATTCTTTTTTTTTTTTTTTGCCAGTCCTGGGCTTGATCTCAGGATCTGAGCACTGTCCTTGGACTTTCTCAAGGCTAGCGCTCTACCACTTGAGCCTCAGCACCACTTCCAGCTTTTTTCTATGTATGTGGTACCAAGGAATGGAACCCAGTCTTCGTGCATGCTAGGCAAGCACTTTAACCACTAGGCCAAACTCCCGGCCTTCAATCAGCATTCTTAATTTAAAATTTTTAGTTCAAGAGATTCAGTTAAAACAAGTATATTTGTTAATCTAATTATAACAATGATAGATTTGGTATAATAAATGATGCTTGTATGTGAAAGTGCCTTCCTTCCCTCCCTCCCTTCCTCCCTCTCTCCCTTTTTCTCTCCCTCCTTTTACTCAGAAACTTTCCATCTAGGGTTGATAGGCTATCAAAGAAGATGGCCACTTTCAAACACTTTACAGAGAAAATCAAATGGGAAAAATGAATCAATCAAAAGCAAGAACAAGGGTGTTGGCTCAAGCCATAAGGAAAAAATCCTTTTCTACAATCAAAAGAGGTTGATTCCTCTGAGAGGAATCTAAGACATTGCTTTCTGATCCTGAAGCTTGTATTTTGATTGTAAAGTAGTTCAACAGAAACCCCAGTGATGAGAATGCTACTCCATTTAAGCTTTATTTTCAGAACCTTCCAGTCATGTGAAAAGTAGGTGACTGCACTGTCACCTCGCCTAAAAGTGAATTCTTGATAGTGTTTTATATTCAAGGAATTCAGCTTGTCCACAGTTGAACCAAAGACTCTGTATGTACCTAAGAAATGGACAATGGACAGTTCAGTCCACTCTTATAGGAGAGATTAATTGTAACTGGGCGTTTTCTTCCTTAGAAATACCAACACTATTCAGAACTGTACAAGAAATTAAGAAAAACATATTAGAGCTTCCAGGACATAGAAGGAAACTATTATTTCAAAGAAAATGACATAAACTATCCCTCCCTCCACAGCTTTCTCAAAATTTTGATGATTCTTATTTCTTCATACTTCTGTTCAGTCATTCATGTATTTATTTACTGTATAGACAGCTAATTTCTATGCATACCTTAGTTTAATTTGGCTTCTCTTCCATCTTTCCATCCTTATTTCTTCCTTGCTCTCTTGACCTTCTTCCTCTTACTTCTTTCCCTCCACAGTAAAGTTTGAGTATTTACTGCAATCAGATACTGGAACACACACACACACACACACACACACACACACACACACACACACTCACACACACAATTCCATCTGAAGAAGCAGGAAGGGGGAAGAGAAATAAGCACACAGAAATAAGAAAATTTCATACTTCAAATTTTCATGTGCTAAGAAGATATCAGGAAAGTCACTGCAAAGAAGAAATTGATAGAGAGTTTTCCAAGGAGCTGACATTTTATCAGCTTTGAACATATCTTGTGGGTGAACAATTGTCCAGGCCTTGAGCTGAGAGTCATCTTGGAATACTGAAGCTGCAGAAAGCTCCTCCCGTCCCAAGAGTATCAAATAGTAGCTTGCAAGAACTTCTCTCCTGTGTTGATATGTTTCCAGTTGTCAATGCTATTGGATAATCAGTCAGGCTCCATGGCATGGATCAAAGAGTTGGTGAAATAGGCCATAGGGTTCACAGGGCCTCTCAAACCCCTCTGAATATACACCAGAGATTCAGAGTCCATTTCACCAAAGTTGGAAACCTTTTTCTGCAAATGAACACTCAGACATTGATGCCATCATTGGAAGGGCACAGAGAATAAGCAGAACAGGTAGGCAGCCCCAAACCGCAGACCCAAAAGATACAAGAATCATACGTTTTATTTTGTCATGTACCAAATGATTTCATTGACATGACATCTCCAGTAGGTCAGAGCTCCCCCCATGCCAGTACAGAATATAAAATTTGAAGTAATGTTTAGTGTTACGCCTTTTTTAAAATCTGATTGAACTGATTTCTATTGAATTGCCTATTGGTGGAGTGCATTTTCTCAGATATATTACTAAGGCAATGTTTACAAAAGGAAACAGAATTCCTGAGCTAACACAAGATGGCTCAAGACACGTTGATTTATGGATGGGCATGGAATTTGAACCTGACTCTTTCCATTTAAATCCCACCTTGCTCTGCCTCTCTTGCTGGCATAGGAAATTAAGGAATTGTTTGTTGACACTGAATTTCTGGAGACATAACCTCATTGCCCACCTTGGACTATTCGATGTCACACAGGATTGCTTGCTTAAGACACCCTAAATGGACTAACCTCAGCCTGGCCTTATGTCTTTTGTTATCCAAGCTTGCATCATTGCTTTCCATTTTAAGAATTTAGAATCTATGGCAGGCTTCATGAGCAAGCTGCTTATCACAGTTCTTCACATCATTAATGCTTCCAGACCTCCCTGTGGATACCTGCTGGCTTCTTTGGAGAGGCACATTTATCATTTCTCAGTGGTGGGAATCGATGGATAGCTTCAATCATGGGGAAGGCAGTCCAGGCCAAATCAAGGATGATTTTCAAGTTTCAAAAATTTGTCCAATTAGTCATATGTCAGGGAACTTAAGAGGTAAGACTCATTATATTTTTTAAAGGAAAGAAACCATATAAGTTACCAGGCCACCAGGAAAGTTTGGAAAGTGAAAGGGGTGCTATGAATAACTTCTCTGAATAACAAATGTAAATGGAAACTATAGGAGAGACAAGGATGTATGCCCACCTTAGTTTTCTGCATTACATATTGAGTGCCCACTAACATCAGGCTATCTCTTGAAAGGGAAGGCAAAACAATGGTTAAACTCCAGATTCCCTGATCACAGATGCATTTTCAGAAAAAAAAACAATATAATGGAAATTTTACATCTACTCTAGGATTTCTAAGTATTTATTTCCACCTCACTTGACTTCATGAATTATGCTACTGTTGTCTGTCCACTTCTATAGTGGGAATTATTTTCAGTGAAATATTTAGGAGTATAATCTAGTAAAATATACCATTGTTAGAACACTAATGATATGAAAAACCTAAAATCAATATTTGCGGGAAATAACCTTTCCATTTTCATTGTATTATTTATATATAAAACTCAAAACAAAGGAATTTGTACCTCTCTCCCACCTCTCTCTTTCTCCCCTTCTTGCTCTCTCTTCCCCTCCCTCTCTACTTAGCATTTCTTTTTACTAATAGCCATGTAGTTCATTCTTGTTTTAAGAACTAATCTATACACTACAAACACCCCCACTTACAGGATATGGCAAACCCTGAGCCATTGACACATCTAAATTGAGAGTACACTTTCTATATGTAAATTAACAGCCTACAGGCAAACCCATTGCTTTCGTTCACTTAAATGCACTCAATCACTCACTCAACTGCTTATGAAACAGAAGTCACAAGGTCCTATTTATTCTTATTGGTATTTCTACTAGCAGAGTGCTGATACATTAGCCTCTTCAAAATGGACACCTCCAACACTTACAAATTTTACAAAGCATACTTCCAGAGGAAATCCACTTTATACACTTATTGATTTATTATACTGAAACGAAGACAGCTTTTAGTAGGCTTTTTGCTTTCACTGGAAGCTTTTCAAATTTTTATTTCTAAACAACAGCAGAAATTACAGGTCACATTTTTCCAACAGGTAAATGAAGTTATTAGGCAGTCAAGGGTTAGGTCAGTTATGGTATATGAAGTACAAAATGAGCTAAATGTGAACATTTACTCCTTACTAATTGCATATTTGTGTCGAATCAAAAGATATTTATTTAATCATTCAAAAAAGAGGCCCAACCTGGACCTGTAGGTTTACTTTTAAGTTTGAAACACCACAATATCTAAAACTAACTCATGAAAAGCAATGTAGATTTGGCCTATTGAGTTCATTATACATGTCTACGGAAACATGCCAAGTACAAACAAAGAAACAAATGACTCAGAAGCCAAACACCTTTTCTTAAATATATAAATACACAGATATTCTGTAGTCAGATAAAGATGTTTGGTTTCTTACCTGCATTGCTCATGGCTTGAAAGGAATTCTTCACTAAAACCAGTCCATCTGCTAGTAGTGTACATAACTTACTTGCATTTCTGAAGTGCAGGTTGTGATTTGGCAAAGAGCTTTTCTATATAGTCTCTACAGAGTGAACTGACTCACTTGTTTTCGGTTTTAGTTCCAATCTAGGATTTTCTTTAAAAAAAAAGCTTTTTGAAAACATTGCTAATTGAACTCACCCCTAGTCAATTCATATTTAAGTAGATCAAAATTAAAACCTAGTTTTCTGAATTTCTGAATGGCCCCTAAGTAAATCTAATATGCAGCAAACATTGAAGTTCTTTGGTTTAAATGAAATTTGTTTTCAAATACCTCAGTGAGAAACTGCTGAGAGGTTGTTATCAGTATGATTTGGAAAGGAGACACAGAAAGGGGAAGCCTTCAAAACAGTAGGTATGTGAATGAAAAATATGAACAGTAACATAGATATTTTCTCCACACTGTAACAAAGATTTTCCCATAAGTAAAAGCAGCCAGAGACCCTAGAACTACTGATTTCTTACTGCAATAATTTTTGCAAAACAAATCATATGTAAAAATGTCATGACAGCATGGGGTGTTTTGTTGAGGAATTTTCTAAGGAAGACTCAATTGACTTTGGAAGGATGAGAAGAGATGAGCCAGGTAAAGAGCTAAGGATTCCAGTCCAAGAGATGGGACACAGACATACATTGCCTACATCACAGAAAAGAGCTGGACTTACCTGGTTCACAAAGAAGATGGAAAAATCTAGCAAGAACTGAGTACAATAAGCAGGATGTCAACCAGGAGTCAAGGGTAAGCGGGGCATGTCACATTCGGGGCACTGCTCAAAGAGCTAGGGGTTGACAGCTTGGGGCAGGAAGTGAAATAGGGTGGCTAGCTGCTGAGAACTCTACTCCCTCAAACATTTATTAATCAATAGCCAAGAAGCAGCTATGGGATAGAAGCTATGCTGGGAACTGGCTGGAGGGAGTCTGGAGTTGTCAAATTCAGTGCCAGCGCTTATTTTCTATCTGACTGGAGCAAATTATTCATCATCACATTTTTCTCTATCTGGAAGTGGTGGGAGCTGCTTCGAGGGCTGACGAGGCAGAAGTCAAGTGTGATGTGCTTGCTGAATTGCTGTTGATATATGCCATGTCTAGTAAGCGCCAGTTGATCTTAATCGGCCTTGAATTGGTCTACCTAGGTTGGACACACAGACAACAACACAGGTACTTCTGAACCAACATAGAATGTTCTGAAGACTATGAGGAGAGAGATAAAACTCCATATGAGCACAAATACAAGGCTTAATTTTGATTTATGGGATTCACAAAGATGTCATTCAGAGGAAAGACAAATCCTGAGAGGAAGGCTGAAGAGTCAACAGCATCACTTCAGTAGACATTCCTGGTTTATTTTGCCTATACAGACAACTCTTTCACCCTACTATCTTTTGTGTTCTAAATAGCACAAATACCAGTAACTTCTCATAGTAAGTCAAAATTGAAAAGAGCAGTTGAAATCTGGTACAGGAGAAAGAGACATAAAATAAAATTAAAGCCAGGCGCTGGTGGCTCAAGTCTGCAATCCTCATTATTTAGAAAGCTAGGATCTGAGAATCATTTGAAGCCAGCCCAAACAGGACAGTCTGCAAGACTCTTATCTCCAATATATCACCAAAAGAAAAAAGCCAGAAATGGAGCTGTAGTTCAAGTGGTGAAACACTAGCCTCGAGGGAAACAAGAGTTAGCGTCTAGGCCCTGAGTTCAAGCCCTAGAACTGGAAATATAAGTCAAAGAATATTTAGCTAGTCCAAGTTGCACAGGAAAATTTAATAGTGATGAGTACTTAGGAAATTTGATATTTGAAGATGTGAGAATGAACGCATTACATTAAAGACTTTACAAAAACAGAAGCAAGCAATGGTTTTCTATGGTAATTCCTTGGTTCACTTTTATAGTTTATCTAAGAATAATTGTTAAAAATATTTTTGAAACACGATGGAACTCATATTTTCCTCCTTCTCTGGTGGGCAGGGAATATAGTTGTGAACATACCAGTACTATCGTATGCTCTGCAGTATCTGAGCAGGTGGCAGAATCTGTTTTGTGCTTGTTACATAGGAGGAAACAACACTGGCAATTTGGTTTAAAGGAAAGGGAGACCTATTAAAGTGACAGCAAATCAGAAGAATAAGACAGCTGGATACTCTTAATTAACATCTGGAGTTAGCGTGTGGAGGCTTCAGAAATAGAAATGGCAAACAATACATGGCACACAACATTGGCGCAGAAGCAGACAGAGAAAAAGCAGAAAGACTGTTCAAGATGTTGCTTTTTTATTTTTGTTGCTCAAGGTTAGCACACTGCCACTTGAGCCACAGTGCCACTTCTGGCTTTTTCTGTGTATGTGCTTCTGGGGACTCGAACCCAGGGGTTTAGTGCATGCTAGGGCAGCATGCTACTATTAGGCTATTCTCTCAGCCTCAAGATGTTGCTTTCTTTCAGAGCCAATGTATAACCGCTTTTCTCTTCTGAACTCATCTGAGAAGACTCATCTGGAAAGACTATTCTCCTTCAATAATTGGCACTCCAGCCATGGAGAAACAAAGCTATTTAATTTCTAGAGCCAGTAGTTCCTTTATGACATTTGGCAGAATGGAGGATGTAGATTTGTAGAATGAATTCCTTGTAGACAATAGTAACTGCACAGTACAGATGTCTGGGGGGTTTAAATCAAGATAAACACCCTATCCACTATGATAAAAGATGTGCTCATGAATGAGAAAAGGCTTCATAAAGAAACCTCTACGTAAAGATGTACTTGTATGGTTCAGTGAGCTGAGCAATGGACCAGAAATCAAGAGATTCTAAACCACCACTATATCCTGAAAGAACAAGTTACTTAGTGCTTTCTACTTTCTTGCCTCATTAAGAAAGTAAGAGGCATGACCACTGCCCCACAGGCCATCCGTCTGAAAGATAGATAGATAGATAGATAGATAGATAGATAGATAGATAGATAGATAGATAGAGAATCATTTGTTGAGATTGAGCCTTTCTTCTGGGGAAGAGAATGAGGTTGGCATATATTCCAGTGGCATGGAATTCATATGAGGAGTATTTCACCACTGGCAGATAATTCTAAGCTTTAGGAAATGCAAATTTAGATGCTTCTCTCTTTTCTCTAGTTCATATGTGACAAATGGCAAGAGGGAAAGAGTTCTTGGGTAATATAACTGGGGCAATAAATTAAACTAATCTCTTGATACAATAATACAATTTATGTTCTGCTTAACCAAAATTCTTCCAGAAGAGAAAGATTACATTGGAGCTCTGTTACTATTGTTTTACAGTAAATATTCCTGAACCAATCATACAAGGAAAGTTCATACACTGAAGAAGCCACAACTACTTGAAAGCTTCTCAAGTAACATATTTTTTAGCCAGTTGCAGGACTTGAACTCTGTGCCTGGGAACTGTCCTTGAGCTCTTCAGCTCAAGGCTACCACCCCAACCCTAGGCCTGGGCGTTGTCCTTGAGCTCTTCAGCTCAAGGCTACCGCCCTACCCCTTCAGCCAAGCAGCCTCACCTCCCATTTTATAGAGGTTAATTGGAGATAAGAGTCTCAAGAGTTGGGCTGGCTTTGAACAAAGATCCTCAGATCTCAGATTCCTGAGTAGTTGGAATTACAGGTAGGAGCTACTGAGCCTAGCTGAAGTAACATTTTTTTTTGCCAGTCCTGGGGCTTGAGCTCAGGGCCTGAGCACTGTCCTTGGTCTTTCTCAAGGCTAGAGCTCTACCACTTGAGCCATAGCACCACTTTCGACTTTTTCTATGTATATGGGAGCTGAGGAATCGAACCTGGGTCTTCGTGAATGCTAGGCAAGCACTCTATCACCAGGCCAAATTCCCAGCCCCCTAACTCAAGTAACATTTTGAGTTTATTTCTATTTTCTGTTTATGACCATTCTCTCAGTCCTACTGTCCCCATGCTTGGGTCACTTTCTTATAATCATATGCAGGAAAACGTTCTTTGTCAGCTCTGGTGGCCAGACTTACCTCTCAAAATACTTAGCTGCAGCACCCCTGAATCCCCCAGGTGTAATTATCATCATTAAAGCTTCAAAGGGCATGAAACAAAAAGACATCATGCCCCCAGAGCACAAAAGGCAAGCAAAGAATGAACAGGCGTTATTTATTCTCAAGTAATCAGCAGATAATCATTTTTATGAAAGACACACATCCCTACAAAAGAATTGCTCATGAAACCTGCTTAATGAAAGCAAATCTTATTTTCTTTTAAGCAATCATCATTAACACATTCAGCTACCATATTCTTTTTTATACACAAAGACACACAACTTGATAGTCTTCCTTGTTAGAGAAAGGAGTTGATTATCCATAACATCTATCCTTTACACACACACACACACACACACACACACACACACACACACACACCCCTCCTATACATATTCTGTCATTTTAAAAAGAAAAACATTATCAGTCTGTATTTTATGAAAATCAGAATTCCAAATCAAGGGCCCATGTTTCCCTATCTGTACTATATCCAACAAGGGCGAATTGTGTTTGACTCCTAAATCTGAGTAGTATAATTCTTTCTTATGTGAAACTAGACTCAGGTTCATAGTTGCTGCACATAATCTGTCTTTGTCCGTCTCCTCCCCTGAGTCTTTTCCGCTTTCCCTTCCATGCCTCCTTCCTTTCTCTCTCTCTTTTTAAAAAAGACTCTTTGTAATGTGTAATACAAGAGAGCCACCTGATGGACTCCACCACATAACAAAAAAAAATGGGAAAAGAATTAAACTTTAGATGAGATTTGTGTGCAAACCCTGAGGAGGCTGTCACCTTAAAAATGATACATGAAATGTGAAAATAGAAGCATTTGACAATCATCACATTCTTGCTAATTCTTTCTAAATCAGGAGTGCAATATGGATTGAGGAACATCATACTAAAGGAAACAACATGTCGCATAATCTGATCCTAAACAAATTAATTCCCTGAACTTTTCTAGTTCCTTGGAGCAATTATGCCCTATGGGGATCTACTTCAGAGATAACCAGTCTCTCAGTGAATTCCAGCCCAGGTTTATTAACTACAACTTACATGAAAAGAAATACATGTGATCCCTAAATTATTTTTGCTGCTGTTGGTTAAAAAGAAAACACAGAACGCATGTATCTTTTTATCATGTAGCCATTGTGGAAATAACCTTCCTAAAGTAGAGATATATCCCTTGACCTCACTTTAAAGATACTTGTGAGAACTAAAGTCAGTTTTTACTCGGCAGGTTTTTGTCCTCCAGAGAAAACTATACAATTAACAATTGTAGCCCCCCCCCACCATTTTTTTCATGAACTGACACTTTTCCCTATAATATATTTTGAGATGGCAAATAAATTATAACCGATTTTTATATTTTCATTGATTGAAATTTGTTTTCTATGACTCGTGACTGTATACAAATTCTTTAGCATGATTTAAATAATCTGAAGCACAGAAAACAAAACCTGTGTTTGTTGTTCTCTGATTAGAACATAGGGTTACAGGCAGGCCAGCCAATAAGCTCAGAACAAGGGACTGCATTCCACAAAGCTGGCTTCTACAATGAGGCCAGAAGCAAATCCCACACACGCACACATTATAAAGACCTTCTTTCAGCAAAAGTGCTAAATGCAAGCAGTCTAGTTTTGCTCAAAACAGAGCTGAAATTTCCAACACAATCTTATTTTTCAATAAGTTCCCTTCTAGATAATGACCTTAAAACAAAAGCTCTCACTTTGCTGTGTCTTACAATGCTTTAAAGACTTATCTAGGGCTATATGCTGTCTGGTACCTGCACAGATAACATACCAAATCCCAGTCGAACAAGAAGCCAAGACTTTTTTCTGTGAGATCATAACTAACAATGAAAGAAAAAGTCACGAAAACCCTGTGCACTTCAGATTCAAATAGCCACTGGGTACCCAGGGAATTCTGTATAAAGAATGGACATCTTTTGTGCTTTCACTATGAGTTTTATTATTTGGAGTCATGAATGAGCCTATCATGAATTCTGCAAAAGCAAAGGGACCTCAAAAGTGCACCTGGCCCATCTTTCTGTCAAGGGACTGCAACTTCATCATCGAGAGAATGTAGAGCTCCTTCTGGTTTATGATTTTGGTTGGCAAAAATAAAAATAGAAATTGTTTTATATGTCTGGGTATGAAAAATAAAATCCTAAGTGATCTACTTGCGATGAGTTAATGTTCTGCCAAATGAAATAAAACTCAATTATGAAATACATCACAGGTCCAAAAACTATCATTACAAAGGTCACAGAATTCTTCTAGTAGATACAGCCATCTGTCCTTCCTTATCAGTGACGTCACGGAGTTCTGTAATAAACCCCTTGCTAGAGCTTTAACACACACACACACACACACACACACACACACACACAGACAAGTACACTGGCATATTAAAATGTACCGAGGAGAATGGGGAAAAAAATAAGAATTTAAAGCCTGCCTTCTATTGGTCACTTGACCTTATTCTCAATAATTTACAACCTGTCCAACAATCTCTTTTTTCCCCATCCATTAAAAAAGTGGGATAATGCTGAGTAGGACAGTCCTTGTGAAGTTAGAATTCATTAGCAGCTCGAGAAGCCTTTAAAGATAGCAAGTTCACTGTGAAATCAGTTTCCTGTGTCCTTCACTTAAACAGAGTGTAGTCTTGGCTCTCGCTTCTGATCACTGACTTACCTGGTGACCAGGAAAGGAAGCGAACGAGGAAGTATGTTTTCCAGCAACCCATTTACTTCCTGTTGTGTTAACTGGGGCCACAACTATGCAGCTCATAACTTTTTTCTTCGGTTTAAATATCTGCAATTATGTTTATTCAAATTAGAAAATACCTTTAACATGACTTAAAAAATGTTGGCTATAAAACATTTTAGTGTATCATTTATCGTCTTACATTGTGACTATTTCTTGCCAGATTCTGAAGGAGATAAAGAAACTAGTTAATTGTATGGAATCATCATCTTCTAAACTAATGCCTTTGAACTTATCGATATATGTATGGTTGAATGGAGTCTTCATATTCTCAAATATCACTTTGCTTTCTCTTTCTATGTAAAATTTAGAAAATTTATCTCTGTCTCCACTTTAGCCAGATACATCTATGAGTAAAAAATAACAGTAATTTTTCTTGACAAGTATAAGAGCTGTTCTAGTGATGCATTCCATCAAAGAAAAGAAAAGATAATGTTAAGGAAAATTAGACATAAAAATGAATCAGTTCAAACTTTCTACAAAAGAATCTGATAGTGTTTAACAGGAAATGTTACCATGTATTATGATCTGTTTTAGGGAAGAAAATGTTCAAATAAATAACTAAAGAACAGTTTTTTTTTTTTTTAGAAACAGCTACAGTGCATGTTTATACCACTCATAATAAAGTAAGTAAATTCTCAAGCAAATGTTATTATGGCTTCAGAGCAAAACAGTAGATATTGATTTAAAATAATTACTTTTACGTTATGAGGAAAGAAAAAGAATCACAGCTATCTTATAATGAATTTAAAACTTATAACATGATTTTTTTGGTGAAGTTGATAATGAAGGCATTTTTCTATTTGAGCTTTTAATACTCTTATGCAGAGTAAGAGCACCCACTTTTAGACATCAATGCAAGAGAAAAATTATGCTTTACATTCCAACACCCTTCTCTTTATGAAGCAATGAAGTTGAATAAATAATTTTGTCTTCCTTGTCACTTTCTTCTGGATAACTCAGAAAAAAATAATCAGAGACTATCACATGTTCTTACCCCTTTAAATATGTCTGCTTTATTTTAATTCTGTTCATTTTATCTGTACCATATGATATGGAATACCTTAAAATTATTTTAGAAGTAGGGTAAAATAAATTCATGAATAAATCGTTAAAACACAAATATTCTGAAATATACGTTTACTGAATAAGGTTAAATGGAGTAAAATGTTCAACAAATATTGGAAAATCATTGAAATAGGTGATAATAAGTGAAACTGGGATCTATTGAGATATTTTACTCTGTATTAGATCTGATTAGGCACATTTTATATTTTATTGCTCAAAGAAAACCTACAAGGTATCAGCACACCTAGTTTTTCCTCTTCACATGAGAGCCTGAAGCATGCAGGCAGGGCCTGCTCAATATATTCACTTAGAAAGTTCATATATGTGTTTGTGTATATGTATGTATATATGTGTAGGTGTATATGTTTATATATTTGTACATTTATATGGGCTTATATGTGTGCATATACATATTTTTGTATATATTATTTGTATGTACTGTTTTTTGCCCAATTCAAAACAGCTTACATTATCAGAATAAAGAATACATTAAACTTTATTTTTTCTGAAGCCCATGGTTTTCCAAAGTCCATCAAAGTCCATCCTTGGAACAAGCTCATGAACATCAATATCCTAAAATTTGTTTATACCGATATATTGTTTTTTCTATCATTTTAAATATTAACAATATTAACTTTTCAGATAAATGCAGTTTAAAACGGAATAAAAGCATATTTACAATGTAATCATGGTGAATATAAGACGTATATTTTAAATTAAAATACTCATGGAAACTTGCATTAAAACACTACAAGAAGTTTAAATAACTGATAACATATCTAAGTAGTTCAGGATAATTATACCTGAGATGGATGCCAAGAAAGTAGAAGTTATGAAGCTTAACACTTCCAAAATATATTTCCTCAAATGAAAATAGTACCAGTTCTTTGTGATCTGATTTGCAATGCACCTAGTTCTATGCTGTAGTTTTTATTCTTCCTTTCTTCTTATGGTATCCCTTTTCTCATAATTCAGCAAAGTGAGGAAAATGTATTTTGACTTGTGAAGTCAACAGTGAAGATGCATAGAGACATAAAGCATTTTACAGAAATTCTGTAAAATATTTACTTTGTAAAAATAATTATTCATGCCAAAAGAAAAGCCCATCATGTGTTTTTCAAATTACCCAGAAATCTATTCAGTCAGAAAATCAGCCAGTAGGAAAAAGTGCTTTCGTTAGCCTAGAAGAGTATTACTAGGTGAATGATTGCTGGGTAAGAAAAAATAATGAGGAGAAGAATATATATGTGTGGATTTATGCTTTTCCTTATTAACCAACCCATGCATACATGTAAACTATTCACAAGTTAATGCCAAAGTACATGTAATTGCCCACACGCAAATACATGAAGTTAGTTTGAATAAGGGAGTCATAAGTTTAATAATATTTTATTTGCTATTTCCATGTTTTCCAATAGAAGCAGTTAATAGTTTTTTTAAATAAAGGTGTTCTAGGAAAATTTAAGGAGGAAGTCAAGATTCATCAAACACTTTATGTTATTATTTCTATGACAGAAGAACCCTCCTGTCTTATAGTTTGCTCACAATGTTCTGCAGAACAAATCATTTCAACCACTTAAAAGCTTGCAGCTCTTTCAATTCTGGTTAACAAAAAGTAGTCATGTGTACCATATCCAAGAAATCAATTCTGAAATGCTAGGCTGTGTGACACTAAAAGATGTTCAGCATGATTTAATATCCTTTCGGTAATTTGAAAGGCAATTCGAAATTTCATAGTTCCTTGTGGTCATAATAATAAACATAAATTCTCATTGACCATGAGTCTGAAGTAAACTTGGCTATTTGAGTGTTCAGCTTTGCATTCTTCATGAAAATGATTTAGATTTATGTATTTGTCAATTCCTATGTTCTATAGACAATATGGGTGTGTATGCTGAGATTTTAATATCCATCCTGAGTTTTCTCAGGCCAAAGTTATGTAGCTCAGAGATTGTATAACTTCCTCCTCATTCCTCCACATTCCCAACTAAAAATAACAACTCCCTGTAGTCTTATACAAGTTCATGACAGGAACTCTCCGGTTGAAATGAGGTCTGAGTGAATTTTAAAATATATAAGATAAAAGTAGAATGGGAAGAACAACAAAGATGACTTAAGACTGAATACCCTCCTCAGGAGAATTCACACTTTGCAATCATCATTAATATGAGCATCACGGACACCAATAATTTCATTATTGACAACTTTCTTACATCCTCACTCCTTTGACTAAGAGTTTTTGTTCACCATTGTCTTCTAAGAGTTTAAACTGTGGATTGAAATTCCACTTTTCCAAAGACATAAAAGTCATTTCTATTTTAACGTTTGTACAATTACCTTGGCTAAGAATAGAAAGGATTGACTATGGTCCCAGAAGCTAGCCTACAAATTTAAAATCTTAAAGCTGCACTGGAGAGGACCATTGGAATCACTTCACTTTATATGTCTTACTTGTCTCCCAGAAACTCCAAAAAAGAATTAGCATATTTGATTAAGTATTCAATAGCTTCACACACATACACACACACACACACACTTGCTTCTTCTACCTGTGAGGAACAGTAGAGAGCCAACTCCACCTCCACTACTAGTCCCAGACTTTCTCAAGATACAAAACTTGGAATAAAATAGGAAACTCTGAGACTTTCCTGTAGTGGGTCTCCCATTCAATGCCAATTCATATAAAAGCAGTCAATGTCCTGACCTGTATGCAAACTGGTTGAATTTGAAAGTTTATTCACTGAATAAACTTTCCAGAGTGAGATGAACTTTCCTGCTTGGTTCTACCAATAATTTTGCTCTCCTATGGAGAGCAACCTGTTTTGCTGTTGGACTGTGTTACTCTTTTTGTGGTTATACAGCAACTCTGTAAGTTTTACCTAATAACTTTATTATACCCACCAGGTGGTGGTTTGAACTAAAAGTAATAATACTTCGCAGTGTTACTTTTGCAAATAGCTTCCATTTGAATAAGCTCCCTCAATCTCTGTGACAACAGGAAAGGGCAGTTACTGTGATTCCCACTTTGTTGAAGAAGAAAGTAGGTCTCAAGGCTCTTGCCTAAGGATACCATCAAAATATTGAGAAAAGCAGTGGAATCCAAATGAAGATAGTTCCACATCCCAAGTATGAGAAAGAGATGTAATTTGAATGACTATTCTATTTCCCTGTCTGCACCTCACCTTATATCCTCAGAGAGTTCCACACATATTCAACATTCCCAAATAATACGCTCTGTATTATTCATGTGAATACAGGAAAAGGTAGTTCAAGGGGAAATCCAGGGTCAATATTTAAGGTACTTCAAAGCCTCTAATGTTTTCATAATCTCATTTGTGACAAAAATTAAGAATGACTAGTAGTATTAGTTTCCTAATTTTATGCATGAAAGTAATGGAGCCTAAAGATCTGGTATCATGAGCACACTCCATGGCCAATTAGCACTGCAACAACTTTCACACTGCATCTCAAGAGGCAGCCCTGTGCTGGGATCCAGAAACCCAGAAACCACCAATGCCTCCAGGTAGAAAACTTCCCTGTAGTTTGCTGCCTCTTCATTATCCTCCAGTCACTTTACGGAATAAAGCTGTTTTGGAGTGGAATGAGAATGTGTTATGCAACCTGAAAGGAAATTTGAAAATATTACATGCTATCTTTAGTCTTCCTTTTTTCAAAGACAATATCTATCTGGAAGTGAAAAGCCAGCCATCTGCTGCTGTCAATGAAGGCTCTTCAAATGAATCTATTGCACAAGACACAGGAGACGCAAGGCGATAAAGGAATGAAGTACGATGATCATGAATCATATAGGTGATTCTGGGGAAGCTTTTACATGCAGACCTTAAGATTCCAATGTCTGCTGTACTGTGATAATTAAATAATTTTTATTTCTATTTTCAGAATACGATTTAAATCCCTTAAAGGAAGAAATTGGAAATAGGAATAAGTCTCTCTGGGGAAAAAAAAACACCAAGAGATATAAAAGGAGGGAGAATAAATAGCACATTCTCCATCACATAAGGGAGGAAAAAACTGACAGGTGTTGATTGGTCACCATTAGAAAAAGGAAAATCTTTCTTATAACTATAACTGGGCCTTGTGTAACCCATCAGGACTTATTCAATGCTAGGTTAGGTTAACATAGGGAAGTTCCCAAAGTCTACCTCTGTTATTTATTGCTATTTGCTGCAAAAGAAACTCAAAGAAGCAATGAGTAGATTACCTGGCAAATAGCAGAATATGAAAAGCTGGCAAAGAATCAGAGCTTGGCAGTAGCTGACTGAAATTCTCACTCATTCTGCAGTTATAGCAGCTCAGCGGGTTTCACTGTGGGGTTGGAGCCCATTCTTACTGGCTTCTGTTTCAAGGAAACCGCCTGTTCTCTAAATGAGTCCCACCTTTTCCCTTGCTGCACACTGGCAGTTTCTCTAGAAGCCTGTGGCTGGCCCTCCCCTGCATGCACATGTAGATTTACTCTCTGCCCCTGGCTGATAGTCTAGGAAATTCTATTGATCTTCATTCTCCACACAAATCCTGGCAAGGAAATGTCCTGTGGAATAGAGAATGAGGAAAGTCACTGCTTTAGGATACCTGTGTGATGTTCCTGTGCATACAGCTACATCAACATGTTTTGTGCTTTCCAGGAAAAGCAGGTATAAAAGTCTGTAATTGAGAATTTTTAGAAATGTTCACTTTCATTCTATATTATACAAGATCCCTTCATTAATTTGCTTTCCTAATGTCGCTGATTGAATCTAGGGCTGTGTCATATGCAAGGAAAATTCTCTAACATGAATTATATGTCCAACTTAGCAATATAGCCTTTATTATTAAGAGAAGTATATAACAATGATATATCAGAGTAACTAAAACCAGACCATCTTGTTCGAAACATCTCTCAAGTATTAGATTATGAAGGATTAGGTAAAATGATAAATGAACGGTATTTATAAAATGCTTGTCACATTTAGCACAGTATCTTAAGTGAGGAGGAAGAAGAAGAAGGGGAAAATTCAAAGCCTTTATCTTTTAAGGCTTTTAAGGGTAAAAACAAAGCTCTTTGCTGCTTCCATATCAGACTTTATAGAACAACACTGCCAGCTTTCATGAGACTCAGTATTCCCTCTTCAACTTTTGCTCACTTTTGCTACAGTGGTATTCAAAGGAAGCAGGACATGCACATTTCTTTAGACAACATAATCCTCTTTTCCCTCTTTCCTTAGAAGGAATTCTTTCTAATCTGCTTTGGGGATGCCTTTTACCATAAATCCCAATTGATTCAGGCTTTTGAATAAAACAAAACTAAACCGAATAGAACCTGAACAATTCAACATCTACTGTTTTCTCAGTGAGGCAGGTTGAAGTACACCACCACCTTGAATTTGGTCCATGAGTGAAGGGTAATGGAGGGTTCCAAGAAGAGCAACGAAATTAGATCCTAATGTATTATGAAGCCACACATGCCTTCTGCCAGTTAAATTTTGCAGCAGTTCAGTAGGAACTGGAGACTAAAATGGCTGGTACTTTGATGAGTATTAACGTCTAGCAAAAGTCTGTGTGACTGTAAACCTTTGCGTATTCTTCCTTAGAATGCTACCTTTGATCTTTAAGGTATAATCCAGATGCAAAGAGCAAATCTATAAGAAATGTACCTGGGGAGGGAGCATACTGCTATCAAGTTCTCAGTCATTATAGTACAGCTGCTGGTTAAATAAGCATGCCCAGACAGTGGTTCCACTGCCCAAGTTAAGAATATCTTCCAGAGAGTGCCCAGAGAGAGAGATGGGTAGCCCAGAGAAGAGAGTGTAGTCAGAAAGCTGTGAGTTCACATTTTAAAACTGTACTATCCTAATGTTTCTGAAATTTCACTGCAGGTAACATAGGAACAACCTATGTCCAGTCATAAAAATCACTTTTTTGATGGTAGTATTTTTCTAGCACCTTAATTATAGTAAGTCTCAGGTGCATTGTATTTTCAGTGACATCTGGAGTATATTTGTCCATATTTAAAATACCAAATATAAAGCATATATTTACACGCAAGACTGATATGGTACATTCAAGGGAGATATCAAATAATGTACTTATAAAGCGTAAATCAACTTTCAGCTAAATAAAATACCAGGAAGAGCATACTCAGAAGGGGTAGGGTGGGATAAAGGAGAAAGGGGAAGACAAATGAATTAGCAAACAGGTGGGAAAATGAAGACAAGAATCCACTATATATCCTACAACATTAAGAACATTAAGGGAAGGAGTGGATAGGGGAGGGATAGGTTACAATTTCAAAAGGGGTGGCATATAGATGAAGATGCATTATATTCACAAACTGCTTTGTTAAATGGCAACTCCTTTATACAACTACTTAATAAAAACAATTAAAAATAACTTATTACATGCTTAAAACATGGCTTTGAAAGTATTATGAATTTCAAATTTCACTCTAACAGGCTAAAAACTCACTTTTAAATAAATTAGTGGCTTTTGACTGGAGGAGAAAATCTAATGTATCATACAACTAACTTCTCCTTTAATGCAAGGACTCTTTTTTGTGTGTGTGAGTCATGGGACTTGAATTCTGCCTGGGCACTGTTCCTGAACTCTTCAGCTCAAGGCTACTGCCCTACCCTGGAGCCAAGCTCCACTTTCCATTTTTCTAGAGGTTAATTAGAGATAACAGTCTCAGGTTCTTTTGTGCCTGGGCTGGCTTTGAACTGCGATCCTCAGATCTCAGCCTCCTGAGTAGCTAGTATTGCAGACGTGAGCTACCACGCCCAGCTACAATGACTTGTTTTTATCCATTGCCATTTAAGAACATAAAATGAAATATAATTCAAATACCATTAAATGTACACCTTTAAAGCACATGTTTCGGTAATTTTTAAGACAATCCCTAAGTTCTTCAATCATTATCACAATCTAATTCCAAAATAGTTTCACCAACCCAACAGGAAACCTGTGCTTTCAGCAATCACCCCACTCTGTTCTGGGGCACAACAGCAAGAAGCATTAAACCTAGATTACCTACAAAATTGCCTCATCTGAATTTTTCATATAAGTAGAATCATGTAGCAGTTAGCCAAGGCTCATCATGCAGTTTGTATGAGTCTTCCTTCATTCCTGCATTCCTTCATTCCTTCATTCCCTCGCTCCTCGGCCCAACACCATTTCATTGTGTGGACCAACAACATTTGGTTTAACCATTCCTCACGTGATCTATAGTTCAGTTGTTTCCACATTTTCCTTTGCAGAAATAACGTCGCTTCAAACCATTCATGCTAATTTTTTTTGTATAGACGTATGTTTCCAATCCTTTCTGTATAAATCTCTGTATGAAATATTGAGTTAGTTTTATGTTCATTCTATGCAGAAAATTTTGAGAAATTGTCAAACTATTTTCTACTCTTACTCAAGTGTCTTTTACTTGACTGAGGGAAAGAAGAGTTAATGAAAATAAGAGCAAAATTGCAACATTTAAAAACTGATTTCCAAGCACTTTAGCCTCCATTTAGTACATCTTTTTCCAGACTTCTCACTGTGTTCAGATTTGGTGGCAGCAAAATCAGAGTTTCAAACTAGGCAAATAATTTGCTTTATATTCCTCATTTTAACACAACAAACTTCTTCTTTAATCCATCCAACTGGCTCTCATCGAGGACGAATAATCCAGACAAATACTCCATGGTTTAATATACATGGGCTATAACAAAAATTGTAAGGTGAAATTATCACTGACATTTAGTTATTTTCATTCCTGAGTATTTCAGGTACTTTAATTCACTAAGCCCCTGTTGTATATAACACATATAGGCACGAACATTCATATACAGGATCTTATGAATATACATACCATGTAAAGAGAATGATGCAAATCCCCAGAATAGAAAGCAATATATTTCAAAAAGTGAACTTAAATGAAGGGATCTTATTGAACCAATTCCAACCAGAACTTTTTTTTAATTCAGCATCTACTAGGTGCTTAATTGTGAACAACATAAAAAAGTAAAATGTCAACATTTGCCTCAGCTGTACCCAGGCTGAGGTTGGGTTTGTTGGAAGGTCTAGCATCAGTCAGAATCTCATCCATCTGCCTTGGAACCATTTTGCCAAAGCAAAAGCAGGGTCACCAGGCACTGGCGGTTCATTCCTATATTCTTAGCTACTCACAAGGCTGAGCTCTGAAGACCAGATTGGAAGCCAACTTGGGCAAAACAACCCCTGTGAGATTCATTTCACAAGCACTGTGGTAGAGCACTACCCTTGCGCAAAAAGAGGCTCTGGGACAGCATCCAGGCCCTGAGTTCAAGCCTTATGATCAACAAAAAGAAAAAAAGAGAGAGAGCAGAGTCTTGGCAAGGAAAGGATGCTGTCCTCTCCTTCATCAAGTTCCAGGTCAAGAAAAGTAATGATTTTTTTAGCGCTCCTTTATTTTTATATTCACTCTTCAAAATATTCTCAGGCTCTTTTACCAATCAATATTTCTTTTTCAAATAAACATTAGCGTATGTTTGGTCCCTTTGTAGGCATCAGGGCTTTATTGAAACCTGGGAAGAAAAATTTTCCTTTCCAAAATTTCCATACACAATGATTTTCAAAGACTTCTGAAGCTTAGGGGAACCCTTGAAAGTAACCTATGAACTTATTCAACAACACTCCAGCATGAGCTATGAGCGTCCAGGAAAACAATTACTCAAATGGCAAATTTTCTCTCTCTCTCTTTCTCTCTCTCTCTCTGGCTTAAGTATCCTATAGGGTAAAATATCCCTGAAAAATTTCCCCTGGGACCTGTGCTTAGTAAGCCACTATCCAATGAACTTTTTGTTGAATGGCAATCCATAAGACACACATCAGTCAGCCTAGTTAGATAGCAGAAACCCCATCAGAGATAATTGTGGCGGGAATGCTTGCAGAAAGCATCTGCTCTAAAGCTGAAGGGAGAAAATCAGGTCCAAGAGAATGAACACTTGGAAATTTCCAGGGGAGGGAACTGCGGAGTTGAGGTGCAGACCTCTGAAGTGAGATGATGCGGGACCACGTCTCTAACAAGGATGTGGAAGAAAGATGACAGACTCAGTACAGCTGTAGTTGCAGAAATCACTCTGGCTGCACAGGTGACAGACATACCACAAGGGTGATGTTTAGGGCAAGGGAAGAAGACAGAGCAGAGGTGCTAGTCCTCACATGCAACTCCATCCTTGCGTCTCCCACGTGTGTCCCCTATTTGCACAGTGGAACAGGAAGTGAGCAAGCCAAGAAGAAAGGCTGCAGAAACGTCAGCTTTTCCAGACAGAGACCGCTGAAATCTGCTCTCATAATAACTGTCATCCATGATTCTCTTAGTAAGACTTCGTTAATTTTTCAAATACTCTGCAATCAGCAATTTAACATGTTTCCATCTACAGTGTCTACATAAATGTCTTGGAATGATAAGAGAATGTAGGAAGTTAAGTAGCTTAATGCACACATGAAACCTTAGATATGTATACACACATACATACATTAACGAATTTTATTCATATAAATATATATGTATGTGCAAGAGAGTATATGCTACCTATACCAACTCTAGGTAGAAATATAATGAAATATTTCTGAACAACTTGAAAGAATATGTTAAACTAGTGAGAAATGCAAATAAATACTTGGCTTCTATTCACTGACATATACAGATGGAAGTACTCAATTGAAAATTTCCACTGAAACTCCATGTTCAGCTTTTCTATCCATAGTACATGCAGCCACAGAGGGATGTGTCAGATCTGTGTCTAAAGGCAACTTGGGTCAGCAGATATATGGGTCACACAGATAAATGACAGCTCCAATACAATGCCCTTTGTCCCTAAGGCTTGGAGGAACGGATCACTGGAATTTCATAGACCTGGAAATCACCTGGACACTTCCTAGCTGATGGCTACGTACTACTAAAATCCATTTACTGTGTGGTCATTATTACTTTCACTTGCAGTAAGAGACTGTTTCAATTGCATATAGCCGAAATATTCTTAAATAATGATTTTAGCAGAGGAAAACCTTTTTAGAGATAAGACCCGCCAAAGTGCAAAGGCCATAAATACATGGGTAAAGAAATATAATCTACTTTCTTGAGAAATTCACCTGACTATACTTCTTTAAAAACACATAAAAGGGCTGAGAGTCTGGCCTAGTGATAGAGTGCTTGTCTAGTATGCATAAATGCCTGGGTTTGATTCCCAGTACCGCATGCACAGAAAAAGCCGGAATGGCTCAAGTGGTTGGGCACTAGCCTTGAGAAAGTTCAAAGACAGTGTCCAGGCCCTAAGTTCAAGCCCCAGGACTGACAAAAAAGAAAAACACAGCAAATCTCAGTGAGGAATGTTTGTATTCGATCAATTCACTTATCTAAATCATGTATTAATTAAGGCAGTATAATTTTCCAGACAGAGATGACTGAGATAGGGTCTTGGTTGACGGGGACTTGCCAGTACTTTTCGGGGTGGTGACATGAATACAGAGACAACAGCCAATAAACACAAGTGCTGACCTCTCATTGTTCAGAGTCAAAGTACTCTCAGTAATAAATGACTCACATATTTCTATTGTCTGTACTCTATAGAAAAAGAAACTGTGGCAAACAGTTGAAGTTACTTCTCCCAGGTCCCAAACTAAAAAGTGGTAGATGCAGTAAATAATTCCAGACATTGAGATTCTGAATTCTTTGGGAGAATTCAGGTCCCAGAACCTCTCCTAAGAACAAGAATTACATTGTAAATGTCATATGTAACTGTTAAATATCACAATACACTATGGACACCTGAGGTTTCAAGAGAGAGTGTTGATCATGGGAAAACAGAGAAAGTTACTATGAAAGAGCAGTATGTTCTCTTCTTTCTGGATTTGGTCTGTATGGGTTTCACTATGTAGATCAGTTCTAGGTTCACAGCAGAAGACACAGCAATTTCCCAGCTACTCTCCATCTCCAAGCACTGGAAAACGCCTTTGTTATAAATATCACTCACAGGGTAACAGTTTTATTGTGGTTGTTGTACATACATCATCAGCACCCACATACATAATTAATATTGAAGCTCATGCTCGACATTGCCTGTTCTGTATATTTGGGCAACTTGTAATGACATCACCGCCTCCTACAAGTAGCCTAACTGTCCTACCTTAATAATCCTCTGTCCTCCACTCAATTCTCTATACTCACCCAGCCTCTGCCAACTCTATCTATTTTGCTGTTCACACAATTTTTTCTTCCTTTCTTTTTTATTTTATTTTATTTTTTTTGTGGGTCATGAGACTTGAACTCAGCCTGGGCGCTGTCCCTGAGCAATTCAGCTCAAGGCTACCACCCTACCCCTGGGCCTGGGTGATGTCCCTGAGTTCTTCACCTCAAGGCTACAGTCCTACCCTTGAGCCAAGCCCCACTTCCCATTTTCTAGAGGTTAATTGGAGATAAGAGTCTCAGGTTCTTTTGTGCCTGGGCTAGCTTTGAACCTTGATTCTCAGATCTCAGCCTCCTGAGTAGCTAGGATAACAGGCATGACCCCCATGCCTGGCTTACAATATTTCCTTTCTTATAACGATACATGTATATACTTGGAACCATAAGTAATGCATCCATTTTATAGATTTCTCAGTATGTATTTAAGTTTCCTCTTTATCATTTTAAGGTTATCATAATGACTCACTTATGTGCAATGGTGAATAGAATTTCGGCACTCGGAGGGACTGTGGCTATTTTTCCATCCATGGAGCAAAGAGCATCCTCATGACTTCTAAATTCTTGTAGTTATTCCTGAAAGCTTCTATAGACATCCATGTATAAGTACTTTTCCCATGGATATTTTTCAACTCTCTGGATAAATTCTAAGCAACATAATTGTTGAATCATGTGGTGAGAGTATGTCTAGTCTCATAAAAAAGCACTAACCGGCTTGTTCAAAGTAACCATTCCACGTTTGCATCCTTATCAAGAATAAATGAGAGTTTCTCTTGTTCTATAGCCTTTTTACAGTTTGGTGTTGTCAGTGTTTTGGATTATGGGCATGCAAATACTTGAATGAGTAGGTAGATAAGTAGGTATTTAGATAGATTAGATAGATAGATACACAGGTACATACATAGATACATAGATGATAGATAGATAGATAGATAGATAGATAGATAGATAGATATAGCTTGGATTGGTATTTTTCTAATGCCCTCTGATTCTGAGTATATTTCATATGCTTATTTATGATCTATGCACTACATTGCTTTACTGTTGTTGAGGAAACTGTTATTATTATTATTATTATTATTATTATTATTATTATTATTATTTGCCAGTCCTGGGTTTGAGCTCAGGCCCTGAGCACTGTCCTTGGACTTTCTCAAGGCTACAGCTCTACCACTTGAGCTTCAGCACCACTTCCGGCTGTTTTTCTATATATGTGGTACCTAGGAATTGAACCGGGTCTTCGTGCATCCTAGGCAAGCACTCTACCACTAGGCCAAACTCCAGGCCCTGTTATTATTTTTTATGTGCTTTTAGTAAGGCTTTTAAACAAGACGCATTGCATGACTCCTTGTGTCAATGAAATTAACTCATATATAGACATTCAATACATAGTGATCCCCAAATGAGATGTTTTATATCTGAACCAATCAATTTCTCTGACTTGTCACCTCACTAAGCACATTCAAAATGACCATCAAGATTTTGTAAACTGGGCAGCTGATTTTTGCAGCAAACCATAGTGAATTTTACATGCGAAAATAGAAGTTTTAAGGTACTGATTCTGCAAGTCAGAAATGGTATTCATCCTCTTGAAGCTCAATTTAAGAAGCATTGTACAAGGAACAGAACTCAGATACAAATATGCTGGAATTCTGTAAAGAGGACTCCAAAGTTTTCTTTGGAATTAATGTTCTGGCCATGGAAGGTAGTAAAAACATAAATCCTAAATGAATATAATCCTACAGAAGCAGACAGTCAAGAATCCTCAAATTTACAAATGCAGAAGCACTTCAAAAGGATAGCAAATTTCTCTATTCATCTGTCTCTAGTCAATGTCTTTCTGTGCACAGCTTCGTGAACAAAGTGTCTACCTTTAACTTCCTTTGCACCCTTCAGTAAAGTAATGTTTTTTTTTAATGGAGAATTATATTCACCCTAGATGGAAAACTTAGTGAAATCAATTCGTGAATAATTCTTTGACATTTCTACACAAATCACATAGTGGGTTTGTTCCTATCAAGGAAAGTTACAACTTGATTCAAGCTTCCCTTTTTCAGAATCATTACAGTCTCTGTTTTATGTTGTATAGGGCTTTACATTTAGTTTATTATGAATGCCACTAGCCGTACCAGTTGAGTTGCTTCTCAGGTCTTTCTTTTTTTAAGAAAAAAATTATACAAAGCTTTATTACTTCAAAAGAAGAAAAAATATGTGAGAAATGGCAGGACTCACTAACTAGGTGACCTCATTCACAGTGTCTGAAAGGCAAGGACTAACATTGACAAAGTTACTAATGGTTTCAGATTTTCTGCTTCTGAGGGCTGCTTGTAATAAGTGACCCTCTAACTACAAGTCTGTTACTAGGCACTAGACACTAGAACATCAGGACCATAAGACAATCTCTAATCATTTTGCTTTAGTGGAATAAATTAAGAATTCAGTGGTCATGTGGATTCATAGAGAGGGCTAGCATATGAAAATCTCCAAAGTCTCATCAAGAAATCTACCTAATATTCCATGGCCTCCATAAGCCAAGCCCACTTGAGTAGGGAATCCTTTTTAACACTTTTGTTTACATCCATTAGTGATTGAATCATTCCTTTCTAAACAATAGGCTGGGCATCCATAGAGGTACATTAAGTTACCGGGACTCATGGCCAAATATTTGAAATAACCAATAACCTGTAAGAGCAAGAGGTTTATTTACCCTGCTCTGTCAGTCTAGGCACAATTTTCTTTGTTATCCTATGCAAAGAGGTAACATTGAAACAACATGGTACAGCCCTTCTTTGGAAAAGTGGTTAATTTTGACACAGAGATCTGTGTTGTCTGGTCTTGTCTTCAAGCCGTAGGCTCAGTGATTCTCTCGATTCAGTGGCTTAAGACTTCATTCACAGCAAACAGTGTTTTCTGCTTCCAACTGGAATGCCCACTGACTCCTGTGAACTCTTCCAGGTAATCCCTGGAGTTGCTTTCCTGCTTGTTCTATTGGAAATTTTTTTCTTTTCCTTTTTTTAGTTAGTTTTTATTAAGTAGTTGTACACATGGATTTTCAATTACGGAGGTCAAATTATAACTTCAATGCATCTTGGTTAACGTCACCCTTCCTCTCATTCTTGCTTGGAGTCACTTACCACAACTTTGAGGGTATCTAGGACACTGGCATACATAAAACACCTTTGTCGTTGGACTAGTGCTTGCATTCAATGTATTCAAGCAAGTGAGTTCTCACCTTTGACCTGGGTTTTGTATTTCTACAAATCTGAGTTCCATATTTTCAAGATGAAAGCTGCTGGCTGATATTTTGCTTGTTACTTCTAAGAACCCTTAACTCTGGGGTATATGATCTCTTGTTTCCTATACATTCACTCTTTTCTTCATACCATGTGTCTCCAGTGACTATCATGTGCTCTTATTTTAATTTCCCTTGTAGTGTTCTGTTAGTTTTTCTTATTCTACCTCTGCTTTTCTTATTGTTCTCTCTAGTTTTTTTAAAAAACAATGAAATACTTAATTGAATAATCAAATTCTCAATACTGAGGACAACTTACATATCCACTGTATGTCATTTAGACCACATACTTAAGTTTATCTATCATACAAATGCTAAAATGAATCTCAGAAATATTTTTTTATTCATCGCTTTCTCAAATACCTGTACAAAAGGATTTCCTTTTAAAATGTCAACTTATGCGTCAAATGCATCGTGATCGTCTTAGAAATAGTTACTGTTGACTGATCACCATTTTTTTTTACTGTGAAAGTTAAAACTAATCAATAGAATTTTGCTAGGTTGTTTTCTGGATGCTGCCATGAGCAAAGTTCACATTGAGCCTTGAGGAAACATGTGATGATATTTATTTTACAAGGTAAGGGCGTACAATCTGCTGATGCTTGGTGAACATTTCAGTAATTATAAGCATTGCATTAAGCATTTCACCTAGCATGTCACTCAATGCTTAGAACGTCCTATATAAACACAATCACTATGCCCACTCTACAGTTACGAAAATCAAATAACATAGAGCTGAGTAAGAAAATTGCACTCAAGCTACAAACAAACAGAGCCAGCTCTTAACGCTGGATCTTTGTGGGCCCAGGGATTCACTTTTTAATGGCTACCATTTGTTACCTCCAAAAAAATGAAACTTTATGTTCAATGGAGCATATCCAATGAAGATATTAGATAAACATTTAAAAACATTTTATTAGTATATATAGTTCCCCCAAAGGATCTCACTGTGACAGTTCCACCTGCAGGCTACCTTAGCTGCCCTTCTATAACTTTCATTCACTCCCCTCTTCTTAAAGCAAACTTAGTTTTTTTCGTGTTTCGTTTTTGTTTTTTTGGTTTGAGCCCTGGGAATTGAACTCAGAGCCTGGGCATTTTCCCTGTGCTCAAGGCTGGCATTCTACCACTTAAGGGACACTGCCACTTTTGGCTTTTCTGAGTAGTTCACTGGAGATAAGAGTCTCACAGACTTTTCTGCTCAAGCTGGCTTTGAACCACAACCCTCAGATCTCAGCTTCCTGAGTAGCTAGGACAATAGGTGTGAGCCACCACACCAGAAGAATATTATAAATTTTTGACACATTCTTTCTGCTTCCATTTATTCTCCAAAAAAAGGATATGGAAACAAGAGCCATATAATGTGGTATTGTTGTGCTTAATGTACTATGTTATTTCTCATCTCTTTTGTTGTCCCTTGGTTATTCTCACATTGTTACAGTATCTTACCTTGTTATCTGGTGTATTGTATATATGTTTGTTTACTTGAAATAGGATAGGGAAGGGGGGAAAACAAGATGAGGGGAGGGTGTGGGGGAAAGGAAATGGGGACAAAAATGTGAGAAGGGGTATCAATGTTTGTGAAGTAATGCACTTTCTATCTGGTGAATATAAGGTAACCCTTTTATTAATTACAAAAAAGAATATAAAAAATTCCAGGAAAAATATTTTCACATATTTTTGCAAAGTATAGGTTGTCAAAATAACTTGAAACCAGACAACAAGTGTTCTATTCTGGGTGAGTAAAAGAATTTGGGATTAGTTTTCTTGATCTTGGCCATTCTAACTGGGGTGAGGTGGAATCTTAGAGTTGTTTTGATTTGCATTTCTTTTATGACCAGCGATGTTGAGCATTTCTTCATGTGTCTATAGGCCATTTTTTTTTCTTCTTCAGAGAAGACTCTAAGTCTTTGGCCCATCTTTTAATGGGATGGTTGTTACTTTGGAGATTAGTTTTGAATTGATTCAATTTTTTGAGCTGCTGATATATTTTAGATATGAGGCCTTTGTCTGTTGTATGGTTGGTGAAGATCTTCTCCCACTCTTTAGGCTTCCTGATTAGTTTACTAGCTATGTCCTTTTCCATACAAAAGCTCTGCAGTTTAATGCAGTCCCACTTATCCAGCCTTTCTCTGATTTGTTGTGATTCTTGGTCCTTATTAAGAAAGTTTCGACCTGTGCCAAGGAGGCTTAGTGTATCTCCTATTCCCTTTTGTAAAGTTTTCAGTGTATCGGGTTTTACCTCGAGGTCTTTGACCCATTTGGAGTTAATTCTAGTGCAGGGTGACAAAGAAGGATCCAACTTTAGTTTTCTGCAGATGCTTAACCAGTTCTGCCAGCACCACTTGTTGAAGAGGCTATCTTGTGGCCAGAAGGGATCACTACTGCACTGTTGGTGGGAGTGCAAACTCGTTCAACCACTATGGAAAGCAGTATGGCAGTTCCTCAAAAGACTAAACATAGAGCTCCCCTATGACCCAGCAATTCCACTACTTGGCATTTACCCAATCATCCAGAAACAAGGGCATACTAAATCCACCAGCACAATGATGTTCACTACAGCACTATTTACCATAGCAAAGATACGGAACCAACCCAGATGTCCCTCAGTTGATGAGTGGATCAACAAGATGTGGTATTTGTACACAATGGAATTCTATGCTGCTGTCAGAAAGAATGACATCGCCCCATTTGTTAGGAAATGGAAAGACTTAGAAAAAATCATTTTAAATGAAGTAAGCCAGACTCAAAGGAACTTAGGCTCAATGGTTTCCCTCATTTGTCATAACCAGTAGAAACCTTGGGCTCTACTAGCAGAGATTTGCAATAGAGCAAAACCTTGATACAAAAGACCATATAGTAGGACGCTAAATGAAAGGATCTGTAGGATATAGAAACATAAGCCATATAATGAATGATTGTTGTTCTTAAGATGCTATGTTATCTCTCATCTCTTTTGCTGTTCCTTGGTTATCTCATATTGATAAAGTATCTCACTTTGTTACCTGATATATCAGATATATTTGTATTTGATTATTTGAAATTGGATGGGAAAGGGGGGAAAACAAGATGAGGGATAGGGGTGGGGGGGGAGGGAAATGGGGACCAAGACATGTGAAAGGGTATCAATGTATGGGAATTAATGCACCATCTATCTGGCAAATATCATGTAACCCTTCTATTAATTACAATAAAAAATATATGAAAAAAAGAATTTTGGATTAAAGACTCAACAATAAACAAAGAAACAAACAAAAACAAACCAAAAATAAACCCACTTGCTTAATTCAGGCAGTTCTATCTCAGCTTGCAAAGAATTCAAAACAAGATTAAAAACAAGAAGGTAATTTATCAACAGGGAAGAAGAGCCTGTCCTTGACATTGAATTATGGGCAAGAATTCTGCATGTGAACTCTATGATCACAGTCTTAGATTCCAAACTGAAATTCCAAAAGTAATTCATGCCCCAGTTCTGAACATACCCTTCCTAGGCATTTCATTTCCTTAGCATTTATTCCACATCAAATCTACACATAAGCTAATTTCCCTTTTCCCCTACTCCATCTGTGCCTCTATGTCTAGGAACTCATCACATTTGTAATTACATAAACCTTTATGTAATTGGTCCTTTCTTTGAGGACCATTTCTGGGTTGACTCAATGATGCCTTCTCTGAGTTTTCATAGCAAGTATATCTCACATATCTTAGAATGTAGTATTTGACAATAAGTGGAGTTACTATAAAGCCATTGATTCAGTGTTGCAGTATTTGTGGAAAGTACAATACCCTCTGTAATATTTCAAAAGCACAGAGGGCAAGCTGCCACATTTTATCTTGCTTTATTCCACACAAATTACAGAAAAGGTACTCAAGAAGCTAATCGATTAACAATAATGATAAGATCAGAAAAGAAAATTGGAAAGGATATATTTCTCACGAAACTAGGATTTTCACCTTCTCTTGGATGTTTTATGAGTGTGCCAATACAGATTCTATCTGGAGTTAATTTGCCAGTTTTAGGTAATTAAGAACTGTGTGTCCCATTTTATAATGCTAGTTATAGTGGTAGATTGGCTTTGATGCTTGCCCTGACCTCACATCTACTTTTGAAAAGACTAAGAAATCAAATAATCACAACATTACCATCGTTGAACACCATTTACTTGCCAGTGCAGAGTACAGATCCAGGACAGAATTTTATAAAAATGGCGGTGGAGAGCTATTTATTGTTGTATGTTCTGCTAGCTATCCTTCTAGAAAATTCTGCTTGGAGTGTTAGAAAACGAATGATATGCATAAAAAGTTCTTATCTGATGAAAACCCTCACTGAAGGACAACTTCACAGAAGTGAGGACAAATGCCGCACACACACCATTGGAAGGAGGGCTTAGGTAGACACAAGAAGGTAGATATACCCTCCAATAATGAATCTTGGACAGATCCCAGCTCATGCCTTTGGCAGGCTGACAGCTTTTCTCATGAGCTGCTCATATCTAAAAGATCAACAAAATCAGATGTATGATAGAAAGAAAAAATTCAGAGATTTACCTCTCAAATGGTAATAAAATTATGCTCCTAGATTCCAAATAATTCTCACTAGTCAGAAATTCCTCAGAGACCCAACTGAATACATTAGCAACACTCTGCTTGCAAAGCCCAGGCTTTCTGGCAATAAAATTGCTGCAATAAACATTTGGGTTCTTTTCCATTTTTAGAACCATTTTGAACAATCTGCTTCTAATGTATTCTTATTAGCTCCCTCAAAGTCTTCCAATGAATGACAAAATCCCCCGTGCTTTGTCTGAGTATCTGACATCAAACATGATGTTGTTTTTCAGTGTGGAGTCTTCCCACTGCCAAGTGTGCGCTATCTATAAAGTTCTCCTGCACTAAATCTCTCTATGTGAGCTATCCATAACCAATGAAATGACATTCTCTGTCTTGACTCCAACTCATGCCAACGACAGACAGAAAGAACTTGGAACACTGATAATCTCTCATTTCAAGACAACTTATGTCCTTAGATCAAAAATTCATATACTCTATCAGCAACCACTCTGGGACTCTTCTCTATGTCCCTGTGAGATCTGGTAGCACAGTTATTGATAAGATGGTTGTTTAGTGATCACACGTAACATTCTTTTGGAGAGTTTTGTCTTTGGAGAAGGCTTCAATAGTTCCATAATAAAATATTAAGAGAGCCTTGTGCTTCCATCAGAAGCATTCTGCATCCAGTAAGCTAAAATTATGTTACTGCTATTATATTCAGAACAGGAAGCTTTAGCAAGTTTTGGTCTTATGCATGCCAAAAAATGTTGTCATTAAAGCAATAGCAATATTACACTATTTCCTATGTAGATTTGAACTCAAAGACGTTGACTAATCTCAAAGGCTTTGAGAAGTTCAATTTCAAAAAAAAAAGAAAAAAATCTTACATGAAACTAAAGAGGCATTGATATTCCCCAGAATGCTAGATCTCACATGAAGGCTTCAAACTATTCAGTGTGGCTTTTTTTTTTTGCATTTTCATAGCAACATACTCCTTTCAACCTTAATTGCATGAAATATACTATACATTTTCCCTTTCATTTAGTGATATCATCATATTCAGAATTAGCACCGACACATCCATTTTATGATTATGTCAGAAAAGATTGAAGAAATCAATCAACTTGGACACAAAACTACTAAATACAGTAGATACATTTTTGGGGCTTTTTTGATTTTTGTTTTTGTTTGTTTAATTCTAAAATTTGAACTCCTAAGCACTCTGTTCAAACATGTCTCTACCTTTTCTACAGAAATCCACTCCCATCAGGTCTCTGTCATGTGATCAGAGTAAAGGAAAAAAAATTCTCCTAGATACTTTCCCCCTAAATGTATCAGATCAAAAGTCACATGCTAAAACCAGATAAAACAAGAAGAATTGATCACCAATTTCTTCGCCATGAATTTTTCATTGAACTAGATATAGATAATTGACTGAGTTATTTTATATGTAATGCAAATATGCATGAAAGTACGTATGCATTGCATATACATCCATATGCATATGCATCTATTTATATATGATGTGAATATATCCTCCATTATACTAAATCATCCTAACATTGACATGCAAGACTTTGAATTTAGAGGACTTTGCTCCAATACCTGAACCTCAGCACTGCCTCATACATTTGGAAGATGTGTCTCCTTCCATGCTTTCTTGGCTTTCTTGATTTGGGTTACATAAAATTTTATTCTCTTCTATCTTGGAAAAAACAATCAATAATATATTATGTACTGTCTGCTCATGGCTGTCGCCTTTTCTATGCCTGGCTGTAGTTGATTTTCAGAGGAGATGAAGACAGACAGACAGACAGACAGACAGAAAGAAAGAAAGAAAGAAAGAAAGAAAGAAAGAAAGAAAGAAAGAGAAAGAGAAAAAATAACATAGTACAAGAGGAAAAGTAGAATAAGAAGGAACTATGTGAATAATACCCACAACTAAAAACAGTAAGATCAACTCAAACACCATTGACTTTTCCTGTGGCTATTTGGTTATGAGTTATTACAAACAGCCAGAACAACACAGGAGAAACATTTGAAAGTAAAGCATCCTACATGGACTAGCAAGAAAAGTGATGAAAAATCTTCCCTTTTCTTTTTGACTCGTATCAAAGTTCCCATGCAAGATATTGTAATTTTATGACTGTGAAGAAAAGAGAGAAAATTGCTTTGAAACTGATGAAAGTATCCTCCAAAGAAACTGTGACGCTTTTCCATTTGGCTTATTTGAAACAGTCTTGCCATCTCTAAATTATCTGATTTGCTGTGAAATGACACAGGTTTCTGCCTTTTAACTTCAGGGTGTATTCGTGTGTTAATCATACTTGCACTCTGGAAAATCTCAGAACAAAGCTTTGCCTGTTGTCAAAGTGTCGTGTCCCACCCGCCTGAATGGGGTTTCATCTGCCCTCAGGAGCTCTGAGGTGCAGACATAATGACTGCATTATTTGGAACCTTACTTTATTTTCTCTGTTCATTGAATATACTGATTATTCATCCATAATTACATTTACTACACAACATCCTTTAAGCTTGTGATGTGTCAGGCACTGTGTGGGCTTGGAAAATAGAAACATTAGGTCCCCAAAGAACAGTTGGACTGATTGACCACTGAATGGTTGTTCTTTGGGAAAGCATCCTGCTCTTGTGACTACTATAGTGATACACAAGTTTGTCATGCATGGTATTGTCTTAAAAATGATTGCCATTCGCATCCTCTGAATGTAAACAGCACTGAGACAATATTTGAGGACTCTAATCCTGACTTTTTCCCAGCATCCAGCAGCAAGGTTGTAAGTATCCATTCTTTTGTGAAATAGGATCTTACTCTTCATTCCAGCATGGAATTGACCGTTTAACACACTTTGGCTTCAAATTCATAATCCCTTCCGCGTGTGTGTGTGTGTGTGTGTGTGTGTGTGTGTGTATGCGTGTAGAGGATATCATTGGGTTTAAATTCAGGGCTTTGTTCTTGATAGGAGGCATTCTATCACTTGAGCCAGGCTTCCAGTACCTTGTTGTAGTCATTATTTTGTAAATTGAAGTTTGCCTTTTATAGGATAGATACACATTGTTGTTATTGTTGCATTGTATGATATGAGGTCTTGCAAATACGTTGCTCCAGTTGGCCTCAATGTATGGCATTCCTGATCTCTGTCTCTTGGATTATAGGCAAGAGCCACCGTACCCAGCATCACTGTATTTTTACATAAGTCTTTCTCTCTGCTTATCTTAAAAAAGTACTATTGATGCCTGTCTGTATTTATGCATTTTGGGTTTACCTTTTCAACTACCATATTCATCTTGGATATATTTTTATTCCAAGGCAAAGAGTTGCTTTTTTGTTTCACGTTCTTTCAGAGAGAAGTTGTTTCCTTGTTTGCAAATAAGATCCTTGCGGTTTAATCAAAAGTCAAAGAATTGCATTTCCTGATGTGACAAGAGTCAGTGTCTGTGGGAGTCAGACTTCATGGGAATCTGTGGCTTGAAAATATGCAAGGTTTCGTATTTCCAAAGCAAAGAAAACAGCATGGAACCAGAGGTTGCACTCCTTGGGCAGCTCATCCGCAAGATCCAAATGAAGCTGAGGCGGTATGTTTGGGTTCATTCCTGGCATTACTGAACTGGGCTCAGACCTGGTGAGCAGGTCTGTGGAGCAGAAGATGAGGTCAGACATAACATCCTTTGAAGCGGACTCTTGCAGTGCTATCGATTTTCTTTAGTTCAAACTAGGCTTTTTATGCCTGTTTGTTTCATTTGATTGTTCATTGTGATTTTGTTTGTACATTGCATTTTTTTCTCCTATTAACTCTTCTACTCTCATTTTGCTAAACATGCTTCATGACTAAGATATAATCACTTAAAATACAAGATTACCCAGGGTTCTATTTTGCTTTTCTTACTCTCATCATCAGGTGGCTAAAGTGCACACATTTTTTTTGTAGTAGCCTGTCAAATGAATTCTAGAAAATAGGACAAAGCTTCAGAAGGTGCTGAATCTACCTCTAATGTTCAAGAAGAGCGAGAGGTATTGTAAAGAAGCCTTTTTTTTTCTTCACAGAAACAAAAATAAAAATCTACATCTTTTCAAGAAAAGAAGGTGGAATAAAGGAGAGGTACATTTGGGAGCACTAAGAGGAATCCTTTGAGAGGAATGAGGGACAAATACCATTTTTCTGTGACTAAGGGTATGGGCATAACACTAGGGTTCTACAGTGTGGCTTCTTTTGTACAGATTTTTGCACATAATTTAGTAAAGATGTTGAACATGAATATAGGATTGGAAGACTGTACTCTCTGTAAGATAATTAACTGACTAATCAAATAATTTTCCAAAGAATAATACTTTTAACATATAAGGCATTATGTCCCAAAGCAATATTTATATACACAGTAGTCAAAAATGTATTTTAAACAAATAAGAGCTATGTTGGGAGTCTGAAGCCAAATCATCATTTAAGGCATAGGTTATAGAATGGCCACAGGTATTATTGCATGTGTGTACATACACATATACATCTTATATAATCTAGATAGCCATGCAGCTATATCTATATCTATATACAAAAGTACATGTAAGGAAAGTAGAGAAACAAATTTAAGACTACTAAAATTTCTAGTGTAAAAAGACAGAATATTGAAATATATTTTTATCTATTAACAGTTAATAATAGTCTTTGAGAGCTATAAATGAAGCTCATAAAATTCCCTCTTTGGTCTTTTCATCTGAAAGGTAAATTAGACACAGTAATGCATTCTTTGATGTATTTCTTAACTACCTGCCTATAATGATCCTAAGTGAATGATACTAAAGCTCAAAGAAAAATTTTACAGAAGACAGTCCAAGTTTGCCTAAAAAAGGAAAAGAGGATTCATCAAATTGCTTGAGGCTATAATCATTCTATTTCCATTACAACAGTGAAATCGTATTCAGGAGACCCTCATTCCAAAATTTCTTAAAAAATTATGTTCCTCCAGGGTAAAAATGCCAGAGCATACAAAATTTTAGAAGTGCAGCTTCATGAGACTTTAGAGTGGTAGGATGCTCTCAAAATTTACGATTGATTAAAGTTTGTAAAATCTTAGAAGCACAAGAGGCAAATCCGTTAATTGCTCATGCTTGAAGAGACAGAGAAGCTGAGAGAGAGAGAGAGAGAGAGAGAGAGAGAGAGAGAGAGAGAGACAGAGACAGAGACAGAGACAGAGACAGAGACAGAGACAGACAGACAGAGACAGACACAGACACAGAGACAGACACAGACACAGAGACACAGAGAGACAGAGAAAGGAGTGAGGGTGGGGAAGAGATGTCACATAAGGTCCTTTTTGCTTCTAGGTTTCAAAGTCATCAAACTGCAGAGAACTTTAGAAATAGCTGCCTGATTTATAGGAAAGCCTAATTTATCTTTTGGTAATCTCATTTAATCCCAGCCCATAAAAACTGCCTAGAAATTCAACATGAAATAAGTGAACTGTCTGAACATGGGCCCCCTTAACTTGTGGTGAATAATAGAAACTGAAAATAGTCTGCAAATAGCAGTGAAATTTATTTCCCAAACCCATGCACATCATTAAAGTTCATTTTGTAATTTGTCCTTTATGGACAATTCATATGTTGCTCTGGTTTATTAAACCCTTAAATAATTCACTGCCTATCAAAAAGCATCCTCATTAGAGGCTACAACATGGGACCTCCAGTGTGACTACAGGGAAATGAGGGAGGAAAAGAAATGCCAGGGGCTTTCTTTTTTAAAGAGAAATAGGACAAGGAAAACAAGAGTCTGAGAGCATTACTCAATTTCTACGCTCAGAAAATGTTAAAGCTGAGTGACATCCAAAAGTATGTCACATAATTAAGATGAATCTTTACAGACTCTACTTGGCTAAGCCTCTCCAAAATATAAGCAGAGAATTCTTTTTAACATCTATACAATGTCTTTCTCAAAAGGAGTCAGCAAAGAACACTTGGTATTATGCCAAAGCAGTCACGTTACAACACTATCTCTACAGTTTACAATCACTCACAAAGCAATTGGAATTTGACAATAAAACAAAGCAAGGCTTTTTTCCTCCTCTATTACCAAACACATTGCTAAGCCATATTGTTCAAAAGAAAAAAAAATGGAGCTGAATAAAGAAGTCAAAAGCCTGGAAGTGACTCAGTTCAAAGCATTTGCACAGATGCTATCAAAATAAGGATTTTTTTCAACGCAGTTTTCCCAGGGTAAAAAATTCAGGATCTGGAGGACCATCTGCATAATCTCATCCAAACTCAATAGCTGGAGGACTCAGGACTTTCCAGACATACCAAGTTGTTTAACAGTTTCACCATTCACCCGAAGTCTTCAGCTGCTGTAAATGACAACAAAACCAAGGCCAGACACAAAATATCCAAGCTCTGAACATCCAGACGCAGGCCTCAAGCCTCCAGTGTGAGTAGATCATGTGTTTAATGCCATATATTGAGGAATCTAAAGTCAGTAAGAGATTAGTTTCTAACAGCTGAGAAAAGTTTCTATAGAGGAGCTTAGCAATAGGACTATTCTATGATTTTATCCTCCATGTCTTATCTCTTCAATAACACATTTATAGCCTATGGTGTCTGGGCACAGTGGCTCAAGTGTGAAATCTTAACTACTTAAAGGCTATCTTTTGAAGGGTCATTGTTTTTAAGCTATCCTGGGCAGCAAAACTTAGTAAGACTTCATATCTGGTTGTGATGGTTGCGCATAGAATCCAGACTACATAGAAATCATAGGTAGGAGAGTCACTGACCGAGGCCAGGCCTGGGCAAAAATGTAAGAGCCTAGCTAACAAATAACAAGAAGGGAGTTGGCAGTATGTCCCATGTGACTAGAATGTCTGCCCAGCAAACACAGACCCTGAGATCAGATTCCAGTATTGCAAAAATGTGTGTGTGTGTGTGTGTGTGTGTGTGTATATATATATATATATATATATATATATATATATACACATGTCACAGAATGGAGTACCATGAGTTATGAGTCAGGTAGAAGGAAATTCAGTTTCAATATTTTGATTTCGCAAGTAATAAATGCATGATTTCAGGGAAACTTAGCTGATCTGTTGTATTGCTTACATCCTTATCCCAAATACTGATTGAAATAATACAATCATTACCAATACTAGATGAGTGAACTTGGAAGTAAAACACTCTACTATCCTAAATAATTTCACCTAGAAAACCCTACAAAATATAGAAACATCACTAGATTGAGTTACAAAATTTGGATTTAATTTTAATTGCTCTGCAGCATCCTATCTTTTACTTTGTATCCATCTTGGACTTACGGGGGGGGGGGGGGTTTCCTCTGCAAAAAGGAAGATATTCATTCCATTTAATTTACTCCCACATACACCTGGACCTTCACATTTGGAGATTTCATCAGGAACTTAGGATAGGCCACTGTTTTATTTCTGGAAAACAAGGTATCCTACAAGAGCAATAGCCAGTCTCAACTCATCAAATAGTCTCATCATTGATCTATATGTACTATTTTCCCAGAGAAATGATATTTTCCTTTGGTGAATAAACAGTGTAGTATAATGGAAAGACACTGCTTGATAATCTTTACAGAGCCCCGTTGTGTTAGCTTCCTAACAGTAATTACAGGCAAAGTTTTGACTCCTTAAATGCCCAAATAGCCATTAATTCTTCTTTAAGTAATACCAAACTCTTGGGTTGTTACAAAACATAAAGAGTATATGTGTATATGACATATGTAATATATATGTATGTTATATCATATATTTATATATTTACATATTACATGCACACACTCATATAGTATACTAAGTGCGTAGCCCAGCAACTAGCAGAATTGGTAGATGTGCAGACCTTAGCTATAGTGATGATGGAGAAAATGATCAACAAGAAGAGTTAAGTCCAAAATTTACTGCCACCTTATCCAAGATACAAATGTCATTTATTGTGAAATTGTGGAAAAAAATGAATGAACAGCAAAGGAGGGGAAAGAAACAGTAGCTAAAATCTCCTAGAGATCCACAGACATCTTCCTATACCCTCAGTAAATACTTCATTGCAAGAATTTCTCAGTTGTTATTATGGGTTGGCTAGTTTCATCAATAATGGAGTTCATTATTTTTCTAAATTGGGTTGATTTTTGTTATTATTCCCCACACTTATCTTCAAATACTGCATTCACATTGCAAGACTGGTAATTTAATCACAAGTTGATCCACAGACCTCAGAAGTATGAGGCACAAGTGTAAAAATGAGGGTAGCAGACTCATCCCCAAGCAGACTCATACCTGGATGCTGACTCCAGTTGGGATAAGGGACAGAAATCATTCTGGTAGCGTTTGCTCTAGGCTTTAGGGATCCACTCCAGTATCTTTGATATATAAAAAGGGAGAAGTTACTATAGATATGGCTGGTCAAGCTGGAAAGTAGGCCTATAGGTTAGGGAAACCACCTACCCATAGTTGAAAAATCAATTAGTTTTTCTTCTGCTTTTCTCAAGATAGCTGATAGGTAGATGAACAAAACCGATAAAAAAAATCCTAATTGCTCCTATTCATTTAGAATTTGGAGGTAGAGTTAGCACAAAATTTCAAAAATGAATTCCACAGTAGTCCCTTGAAGTTACCATTCGTTGTTCTTTCCCTGGGACCTCCCTGCTCAGCTTTGCTTTTAATTTTAAATACTGTCCTTTCATCCAGTATTCTAAGCCAATTAGAACATATTACTCATATGTAATATTACTGTAGTTTTCTATTACTTATTACTCTCACTAATATAGTCACATTAACAATCATTGAGTCACAATTTGAATGTTAGATTCTAGTTACAAACAAAAGTCACTGCATTGCATTAATGATTTATCTTTTATATAGTAATAAAAATACACATATACTATCAAGCTCCTATATATTTCCTTTAGGCACATGATTAACTTTGTCATTTTAAAAGAATTTTATTTGTCCATTATATTTTGCCAACACAAAATCAAAGCCAGTATCTTTTGTGGGTCATGGGGCTTGAACTCAGCCTAGGTGCTGTCCCTGAGCTCTTTGGCTCAAGGCTACCACCCTACCCGTGATCCAAGTCCCACTTCCTAGAAGTTAATTGTAGATAAGAGTCTCAGGTCCTTTTGTGCCCTGGCTGGTTTTGAACCTTGATCCTCAGATCTCAGCCTCCATAGTAACTAGGATTACAGATGTGAGATACTGTGCCTGACTTCAAAGCCAAATTTTTACAGAATTTGGAAAACAGTGAAGTCTGTATTTCTTGACATGAATGAGATATCATGTCTGTAAGGTCTACAGTAATCAATAACAAATGACATAAATATTTGAACCATTATTTGATTTCCATTCAAACCATAGAATTAGTAAACCTATGTAATTCCTTTTACTTTCAGGAAAGATTAGTTTGAGTTACCCCAGGAATGCAAAAATCTTGCTTTTAAATTTTTGAGAAAAACAAAACACTTTTTCCTTGTGTTTTTAATATCATCCAATAGATGCTACTGTCTCTAAGGACAAAGAAAATGATCTTTTCATGGCTGGATTCTCATCACTTAGCACAAAGAAAATCCTTTTGCTAGGACATAAAATTAGTTCTTGCATAAAAAAAGAAAAGAAGAAGAAAAAAGAGGCTCAAGAAAGAAGGCAAGATAAGAAGAGAAGAAGGGAGGGAGGGAGGGAGGGAGGGAGGGAGGGAGGGAGGGAGGAAGGAAGGAAGGAAGGAAGGAAGGAAGGAAGGAAGGAGAAAGAAAAGCAGGCAGGCAAGAAAGGGAGGGAAGAAGGGAGGGAGGAAGGAGGAAGGGAGGAAGGGAGGGAAGGGAATTTGAAACAGAGAGAGAACAAAAGGCAAAAAAGAATAAATGGAAAAGGTAAGTAATACCAAGGAAAAACAACAAGCTTTAAGTTTGATGCCATCAAGTGATGAAAAATAAGTTCTCTAGAATATATCACTATGATTTTAATCACCTTTCTATCCTCCCCAATCCCATCTCTATCCACATAATGCCCTAAACTCGGGAAACATGGCACAAAACTAGATTCAAAGTTATGGGAAGTTATTAAAGCCTTAAAAGAAACCTACCAGCGGCTAACAATACTCATTCCATCGTCCCATCGATCATTACAGGTTTATTTTAAAGGGTTTAAGATTGCTGAAGCTCTTTTCAGACCTAAAATGCTGAAAAGACATCGAGGTGGGGGAAAAAAGAATTGTCTACACACCCACCAGGTTCCTTAAGTCTGTTTATTCCACTCCATAAGTCAGCCAACAGGTATAGTAAACTGAAAAGAGGTGGATAGCTAGCTCAGGTGGCTGCCTGCAGAGGGCTCAGCCGTTTCCCCAGGACAAACAAGCCTCTTGGTTCTATACTGTCCTCACTCAGGAGACCTGAGAAGAACAGCAGGAACACAGAGAATACTTTTCCCACCAGTGACCTGCCCCAATCTATCCTTCCCTAGAGAGAAATCCAGCTAGCAGAAGCTTAGTGGTAGCAGGAAGGAAGAAAGCAGAAGGAGGAAAATGGAGAGGGATATGTCAGCCCCCCACTCAGCTTATCAGTTAGGGAGAAACAGTTTCCCTGTTGGGATGGTTTTATTTTATCTTATTTTTGCTTTTTTAGTTTTGTCTTTGTTGGAAAACAGCATGGAGTACATGTGTGATTTGACTGGAACCAACACTTTTCTGACCTTGTGTTTCTCATACATAAATGAGTGGTGCTCCTAAGAATGATCTTGATGACTGAATGCAAGAATAATTATTTTCACCATCCAGTGTTTGGTGAGATAGTAAATAAAAGAAGGTAATAATTTTAAAAAGACATGGGTAGTTGCTAGCTGTTATTTTCCAACAGTATAGAACCTTCCCACTCTCAGCCTAGATGCCCGGCTGGCATGAAGAGATTCTGAACCATGGGAGAAGTGGTAAAATGATAACTACCAATAACCTCATTGACCACTCATTTAACAGCAAAGCCTTTACTCTGAGGAATGTGCTCTGCTGGGATATGGAATCCAGGTCTGTTGGATAGCAAAAGATAAAAATTTTTTTTGCAGGTGAAGTGATATGAGCAGAGACACTGTCAGGAGAAAAATCCTTTATCTAGGATAGCTAAGCCAAATGTTACACGGTCCAGTATCTAGTAAAATTTAGAAGAATAACACCCAACCCCTCCACATATACATTTCTAGTGAGGTGGACATAAAATCTGTTTTCCAAGAGATTTCTCAAGGAGAAAACATCAATGGAAGCTCTCTGCTAGACAGAGTATAGGAAACCACCCAGAAAAGTAGTTATTACATTTTCCTCTGCCATGCTTTGTTAAAAGCCTTGCCCTGCAGTTGCTATGGAGGAACACCTCTGTTAATTTCTTCCTGCTTCTGCTGTGGAGCCCGTGAGGACACTTGTCCTCCACTCTAGGATACTTGTCTGATAAATCCAACAATCCTCCCCAATAATGTGAGTCTCTGACATCAAGGATAATTGATACCTTAGGATCTGTGAAGATGCTCTGATTTTCTCCCTCCCTTTTTAATGGGAGCAGCCTTCTGATGGTGACAACCCACTGTTCCATCATTTAGTGGAGTCATTATATATATATATATATATATGTGTGTGTGTGTGTGTGTGTGTATAAATCCATATACATACATGAACATATACATGAATGAGAGAGGGGGAGAGAAAAAAGGGAGAGGGAGAGGAAGAAAGAGGGAGAGGGGCAAGGCAGAGGGAGTCAGGAGGCTGAAGCTAAGAGGTTACACTGATTTTCATTTCCGGGAGGAAAATCCATTTGATATTTCTCAACATGTGCCTATGCCTTTTTGACAGTGCCATAAACTCAGGAAGATGAATGTCATGTCTGTTCTAAAGTCATCTCTCACAGTTTATGCATGGGCATGGACTTGAAATTCCACAGACTGACTGAGTTCATTTGCTGCTACATCATGGATTCAAGTGAAGAAATTAAGTTATTACGATTCAAACCCTTTCGGCAATAATGCTTACCTGAAAGTCCTTTGTCTGAAAGCAGTTGAGGGCTCCAAATAACAGTAACCGTCAGAAACCCTTTCTCACTTTAACATACGAAATTTGTTCCCTCAAAGCCTGAATAGTCCATAGAATTGACATTTTATTTCCTTGAACTGATCTCCTTGCTGAGATGAAAAAGTCTTCATACCCCTAAATAGCTAGCCATTGGCTACTTGGCCATTGGTTTTGTGACCCATCACTCACTGTCTGATGACCCCATCCTTGTATATAAATGAGCTCCTACCTAATGCCATCAGTATGATCCATACTCTGCAGGGAGCACCTGCAGGACCACGGGATGCCAGTAAATCTAAGAGAATTCCAGGAAGAGCCACAAACCTGATTTAAGAACATTGGAAATTGATTTATGGAAGGGAGATGAAAATATCATTTGCTTAATCCAACCTTGGAAATGTGGGAAAGAGTAGACACATTCTTTTGAATTTGGTGAACACTAAGCAAGGCGATTTGCAGTCACAGTAGAGGCAAAGTACAAATATTTGAGCTTAGAAAATAGAAACCGATGGGCTGTCGGGTACATCCGCTGTTAGGCAGTATGTACTATGCCAAGGGCAATTTCAAAGGTGATGTTGCCCAAGGGTGAAGTGAACACTGGGTTAAAGGACAGAAGGACCTAGAGTAGATGGTAGCTTATGCCATGGAAGCTGAATGGCATCTTCTCATTTATGTAGAAAAAATGCATATTATCTCTAGCATAAGACAAAAGATAATGCAATTGCAGAATGCCTGGTCCACACTAAGCTCTGACAGCAGGGCAGCTGTTTCTTCCCTGCTTTCACTATTTGAAAAATGAGGAAGAAAGGAGGGAGTGTAATGGATATTTGGTGGAAGACAGCAGATGAAATGAATTTTGTTAAGTTAACTCTGGGATATATGAAAATATCACAGTGAAATTCCTTCATTTTACAAGTTACAGAAAAAAATAACAAATTAAAACACTGCTTCTTCCAAACTTGCATTCTTCCTTCATTTTATCCACACCATTTATATTACATATGTCCTCCCTGCCCCTCCCCCTCTCTCTTTCTCTCTCTTTCTCTTTCTCTCTCTCTCTCTCTCTCTCTCTCTCTCTCTCTCTCACACACACACACACACACACATTCACTCACTCACTCACTCACACACTCAAGACACACCCCAAACATATTGGGTAACAATAGTTACATATAGGAAATAGATAAATGTCTTTTTTTTCTGTTCTGGTGTTTGTTTGAAGAATTCATATAGCAATTAATAGTTACTAGGATCAAAGGGTAAAGCGTGCAACAGGACCGATTTGATGCCAAAATTAAAAATATCATTTAAAATAAAGGAAGAACTCTAAGAATTACAAAAAGCACATATCTGCTTCAATTGTGGACTGGTAACTAGCTCTGAACTTTTTGGAGTGAGAACTTTGATCTCATTTGGGCAACAGAGTGATACTCCCTGATTTCTACCTAGAATATAGGAGATTGTCTTTCTGCTTTTCATACTTGTATAAGCTCTATTTTGCCCAAAAAGATGCAAAAATTTTCCCTGGCATAATATGTTCTCTGAGGTTACTGGTTAGATCTCAAAAGTTTATGAAGTGGCTGTGAAGAAAGTAGAGTTCAGGCAAATGGTTCAAGCTAGGGAACTAAGCCAGTTTTAGAAATGAAAATGTCACACCATCTACTATATATTGGGAACTTGGTCTTCTGGATGCAGGGATCCCAATGTTGAACACAGACCAGAAAACAGAAGACAATTTCATCTTCACTACTTGCAGAGACAAAAAACCAACTAGTGGCATTTTTTAGTAGAATCCTGCAACACAGAGATGATACAAATTGACATTATGCTAACCAGACTTCATCCTGCTACATGTTTCCTTTAAAACAACAAGTCTTTCTAGCCAATATTCACAAAAAACCTAAATCAACTAAATAGATCTATTTCAAGTGATGAAATAGAAATGGCAATACGAGACCTCCCATCCAATAAAAGCCCAGGACCTGATGGATTCACAGCCAAATTCTATAAGGCCTACAAGTGATGAAATAGAAATGGCAATAAGAGACCTTCCATCCAAGAAAAGCCCAGGACCTGATGGATTCACAACCAAATTCTATAAGGCCTTCAAAGCAGAGCTCACACCAATACTTCTCAAACTCTTCAATGAAATTGAAAGCACAGGCTCTTTGCCAAATTCATTCTAAGAACCCAGCATAACCCTCATCCCAAAGTCAGACAGGGACTCATCAAAGAAAGAGAACTATAGACTCATTTCTTTGATGAACATTGATGCAAAATTTCTCAACAAAATACTGGGTAACCATCTCAACAACTCATCAAAAAATTATACACTGTGACCAAACAGGATTCATATAGGGATGCAATGCTGTTTATTGGAAATAGTAAAGGGAAGCAGGAAAAACAAGATGAGTGGGAAGGGGTGGGGGAAGGGAAACGGGCACAAAAACATGAGAAGGGGTATCAATATACGAGAAGTAATGCACCTACTACCCGACAAATGTAACCTCTCTATACATTATCCTGACAATTAAAAAAAATTCTCAAAGAAACAACCATCTCATTAAAAGGTAGGCTAAAGACTTAAAAAGATTTACCTGAAGAGGAAATAAGAATGGCCTATAGATACATGAAGAAATGCTCCATATCCCTGGCCATAAAACAAATGCAAATCCAAACAACTGAGATTCCATCTCACTCCAGTTAGAATGGCCATTATCAAGACCTCTAATAACAGATGCTCGTGGGGATTTGGCCAGAAGGGATCATTACTACACTTTGGTGGGAGTGCAAACTCATTCAACCACTATGGAAAGCACTATGGCGATTTCTCAGAAGACTAAACATAGAGCTCCCCTATGATCCACCAATCCTACTCCTTGGCATTTACCCAAATGTCCAGAAACAAGGACATATTAAAGCCACTAGCACAGTGATGTTCACTACAGCATTATTTACCATAGCTAAGATAAGGAACCAACCCAGATGCCCCTAGTAGATGAATGGATCAAGAAGTTGTGGTACTTATACACAATGGAATTCTATTCTGCTGCCATCAGAAAGAATGACATCACCCCATTTGTAAGGAAATGCAAAAACTTGGAAAAAATTATATAAAGTGAAGTAAGCCAGACCCAAAGGATCATAGGCTCAATGGTTTCCCTTATTTGTAATAATTAGTACACATCTAAGACTCTCTTATCAAAGAGAGCTCACAACTATGTTCATAAGGCCATATAAGATGGGACTAAATGAAAGCAACTTTAGGATATGGAAACAAGAACTTTATCTTGTGTGATTGTCATTCTTAATGTACTATGTTATTTCTTGGATTTTTTTCCCTTATGGTTAATCTCATGTTGTTTCTGTATCTGACTTTGTTACCTGGTATATTGCATATATGTTCATTCATTTATTGGAAATAGGGAAGTAAAGGGGGAAAACAAGATGATTGGGAGGGGGTGGAGGGAAGTGGGGACACAACCATGAAAAGGGGTATCAATATGCAAGAAGTAATGCACCTACTACCTGACAAATGTAACTGTACCCCCTCTAAACATTATCTCAACAATAAAATTTTCTTAAAAAAATAAAGAAAACTAGTCCTCCAGAATCCAAGCCCAGGAGAAAGAGAAAAGGCAAAGGAAAATGATTAGGATTGTCTGTTCCAGAGTACTGGAGTAGAATAAAACCAATAAACTTTAACTGAAACGGAATAAGATAACTTTAAGTAACATCGGTAATTCTTTAAGCAAAAATGTGTGCTGGTGAGCAAGCAGTATTCATTTATAGAAAAATAAATTTTAGATCTCTACCCACCTAAGTCACTGCATAAAATTTAAATCGATTCTACATGTTAGGGCCAGTGATATATCAGCTCAAGTTTTACAGTGAAATAAAAAAATTTTAAAAGTACTAAACAGCTAAATATGGAGCAGAAATCATGAGGATTCCAAAAAAATTACTTAACTTCTTACCCAAGAACAAACATGTTGAAAAGGATTCAACTAAAGTATTATAAAGTCAAATATGGAAATACTGTACACCCTGTTTACAAGAAAACATATAGCTCCCACATTGTTTTCTAAACTGTATGTGGAATTCAATTTGTATAAAAAGCCCAAGTAAAAAGATATACTTTGCAACTTGACCAAGAATTTTCCTCCTATATTTATGAAACCTTCATTGACTTATTTGAACTTCATTTTAGTTGGAAACAACCATATGAATCCCTTATAAAATACTCTGTTGATACAATTATTCATGATTTCCTAAGAAATGAATTATAAGTGATCCAGTGTTCCAGTCACTTTCAATACAGATTAAATTACTGTTAGACTCAAAAGTAAAAAAATAATGCTCTAGCATTTCTGTATTTAAGAAATGAGGAATGTGATTGTGAAAGACTTGCATTTTGTTTTAATAAATGTTAAAATGTAAAAGGCATTGGCTCTAAGGAAAACCAAATGATCAAGCTCATCTTTAACCAGATACTATTGAAGTGACTTATGATTTTATTGCCTCATATGGAACAGTATATCACATATAGGTAACGAAAAGGTGATGCACCAAAGGCTGAATTTAAGCAATCACAGGCACATTATGAATGTTTGTGAGGCCTGGCAAAACCAACAATGAACTCAGTCTGAGTCAAAAGATTATCTCCATAAATTCTGAAAACCCTGATTCCCATTTGTATTCTAATTTTCCTTGCTAGGTGAATTTTCTTCAACCTTCCATGTTAGAGTAAGCAGGAATTAATGTACTTCAATGAAGGATAGCCTTTCTTAGATTTGATATCTTTGCTCAAAGATGTAGAAACACATTCTCAGTCCCCATACTTCCCCTTATGATCAATGAAACGTCTCCACAAAACAGTGGCCTACAAAGTACCACCTAGTTCTTCTATCAAGAAGCTAAATAAAATTCTTTATCCTGAAGGGAGAGAATCAGCTAGCTTAGCTTGATATATATGCAATTTTAAACAGGGATACCAAAATAGACAACTTCAAAGCAACTTTTTGGAAGAAGATATCTTTGATAGGATTCCTCTATGGCTTCCTTTTAAGAAAATCCCTGGTTTATAATGACCTTCAAATTCATTTGAAAAGGGAATAATTATTTATACTTGGTCCTCCAGAATGTTTCCTATTCTCCTGTTCAATACTATGTACCTTTGCAGGTAGATATTATGTATATTCCAACAGGGCCCCAAGACTCCTGGTTAGGTTTCTCAGAAGGACCTGGGCAGAACTCTGAGGAGAGAGAATCTAATTTAATACCCAACCTCTTGCCATTCAGGCCTTGACCACTGTAGGATGAAAAAGATCGGCAGTGTTTCTTAATACACACCTGCAATTTCCTAGGAAATCAAAGTTAATAAAATGAAACTGTGAACACAATTTAAATAATGTCGCTGACAATAACTTGAACCATACCTCTGTCATTTGGTATACTGAATAAACGTGCATTGGGTGCCCAACAGATGCCAGGCATTGCATATGGAGTAGAAGATAAAAGAACAAAAAAGACATAGTTTTCTGATTTCATTCACCTTAAAATTTAGATAGAATATCCACAATAGAGAATATCACTCACATAGGATGTGATGGGTATTTCTTCTTGACTCTTAACTTTGCTGTGATAGTAAGTAGTAATTCTCCTATTTGCATGAGCAAAGAGAAGAATCTCTGTCTCTTAAGCAGTCACATATTTTTTTCTGAGTCATATAATTCACCTCAGTAAAGGAAAGCTTCCTTTCAGAATTTTCTAAAGGTTTTGGAGGCAGGGATGCATTAGCGAGTTATTTCTGTGTTTTTACCTCATAAATTTATATGTAATTTTCAACAATGGGTGTATTTTATAAGTTGTAACAAGTAAGAAAATTATCTCTTACATAGGCTTCATGATACAGCAAAGCCTCGTGCGTGCAAACACAAAAGCAAATGGCATTCTTGAGAATCTCAAAGAAAGAATTTGGAAGTTAAATTTCAGTTGGCTTGGTTTAAAAGTCATGACTGTTGGTAGAGGCATAGTTTGGTTACTTAGTTATTTTAGCTGAATATTTCTCACAGGAATACGAACTAGTTCTAGTTCAGACTTGGGCAGTTAGTAGGCTGAATCCTGATTACTCTCTTGACAGTATTTAAGTTTAGACTCCTGCAGAGGATTCAGAGAAAAAGAACAAAGAAGTATCCGATAAGAGAAAGAGCTTAATTGCTAAGGTTCTTCATGTTCTTCAAAAATTTTCCCTCATTAAAAACTGCTTCTATTGATACAGCATGGACAAGTATTCTTGATATGTATTCATATATTTGTGCAAATGTGTATATATGTGTGTGTATTCATATACAAAAATTTTACTCACTCTTCTTTTTAATAGTAGTAGGACATTGTTTAGTTAACTATAATTTCCATCACCCCCATTAACTCTCAGTTCACCCATCAGTGCATATACAAAACCTGCCTTCAGTCTTTCTGAGGAAACAATACCCGACCTATTGCTTTTGTTTATAGGCATGAAGCATTTAGCATGTAGTTTTAACATGGATTTTAAAGAATAGAAAGCTTCCTAGATGTTAAAAGATTATTTGTGTCATCATTTCCCTTAAATTCCAACCTAATTCAATACTAACAATACCTTTACTTCTTCAGTTGTGAAGAATGAATGGCTACAGGTATAGGAGCACTTGTCACTCATAACTGCTCAGCCTTCATTATTTCACTTTATTATTGATTTACACACTGTGAAGTGGCTTCTCCTCTAAGAGAATTTAAAGTGCAAAGATGAAAACATATGGCCCTTGTCACACAAACGAATCTTTATGCTTTTCCTTCCCAGAGCTAGATTTGAGGATAATTGACCACAGGAAAGTCAAATGGCCATGGACATGTTAGAGATATAGGTCAGGATATCTGTAGCAAATAAGTTGTATTCACTAAAGACTTGTTTCTCAGCAGCCTGGACTTAAGATTGTCAGTGGTTGATGCTTCTGACAGATTCAGCCTTTTCATTTATACATCAATATACCTCAAAAGGTAATTTAACTGGGATTTGTTAAAGGTGCTTTATTGTGTATCCTGTAGCTCAATGGGCATTTCATTAAGGTTTTATTTCAACATAAGAAGAAAGAAAGAAAGAAAGAAAGAAAGAAAGAAAGAAAGAAAGAAAGAAAGAAAGAAAGAAAGAAAGAAAGAAAGGCAGAGAAAGAAAGAAAGAGAGAAAGACAGACAAAGAAAGAAAGAGAGAATAGAAGGCAAGGAAAGAAAAAACCAGTGGAGCCTATGAGCAGCCACCTATTAGATTCTAATCTATGCATTATGGTTCTTCAAGCTAATTCACACCTTTACTTAGACAATGGAAAACAAAGCTAGAACTGCACACATAATTAGAGAGTAGGCATGTTAAAAGAAAAGATGTAAAAATTAAAATTAACATGAAATCTTTACAAGCTGTGAACACAAAAATGTGTTGCAGCTACTGTCTAAAGTATTTTATTAGCATTATATTTACCCTATTGAAAGGCTTTGAAAATTTCAGACATAGTGCTTAAAATGCCTGGTTATCATTCTTTTCATTCCTGTAAAAATATCATCCAAATGACACAAGAGAACTTCTAGTCAACTTCATTTTTTCTTCCTCCTTAGCTCTTTCCTTTCTAGCACACTGCCAAGGCAGTTTTGTGACATCAAAATGAGCTCAAGAGAATATAATCATAACCAGTGCATGATTTTTATAACATGTAATCGTTACAGCTATATGTGGTTTTACAGTGTAGACATAGATATTTTTATTGAAAACTGATCACAAACAGACAATGTGTTTTCTCTATTGTTAATCATCTCTGCAATACTTTATTTACACAAGTAATACAAGAATGAAAGCTAAAGAGCCATCTGAACCAAATCCTTGATGGACAAATCATTGGCCTGGTTTGACTTTTGAAACTGTGGATGGAAGTGGTGCTAACTTCAGATTATTAATACATGCTTTCTAGGCAAACAGAACACTGCAATTCTTGCCAGTCTTCTAGGCCTATGAAGTTCATATACCATTTCATGGCTTTGTTTACTTTTTCCCCAGTAGCAGAGCCTTCTCTACAGAAGGCCTCTTGGTAGAAAAATACTGATTTTGATATTGCTACTTTAAAATACCATGGAGTGCCTAAGGCTTAAAAACTGTGTGTTTCTTTGCTCTTGGCTCAATATGCTCAGTGGGAGAAATTTGTCATTGGAGTTGCTGCTGTTGGAAAAATAGAGAGATCTCCTTTCCCCTCAGTCCCTGAAGCATCTGTTGCCTGGACGTCTGTTTGTATTAGTGAAATATGCCATCTGCATGTGTAAGATTTTGCATTTTGATAGAAAGCAAAGGGAATTCCAAAGAGGAATCCATTAGCCATTATAGTACCCTGTTGTGCTCTTTCCTGTAGAACTTAAAGACAAATCCTGTAACCACCCATAGCCAAGATCACAGGCCACTGCCTTTTAGAATAATGCAAAATCCACTTCAATAACTCCTTTTTTCATTGTGAATTTTATACTCAAAGACTATTCTTCTATTTGGACATTAAATTATAGTTTTTCTGCCTTTGTGGATGATGCATTAGTCAGAAAGGTTTCAAGCATAAATGATAGAAACTCAACTCTTATGCACATTAAACAACAGAGGATTGGCCAGGAGTTTGGCCTAGTGGTTAAAGTGCTTACCTAGCATGCATGAAGACCTGGGTTCGATTCCTCAGTACCCCATACATAGATAAAAGCCAGAAGTGGTGCTGAGGCTCAAGTGGTAGAGCTCTAGCCTTGAGAAAGTCCAAGGACAGTGCTCAGGCCCTGAGCTCAAGCCCAGGACTGGCAAAAAAAACAGAGGAATATTTTTATTTGCATAACTGAGATGTTTGAGAAATGAGTATTTAGATGAATTATCTCTCCACATCTATTGTCTCAACTTCTCTGGATGCTGATTGATAAGGTAAGCAAATTTTCATCACGTTTTAATCATCTTGTGGGGTGTGTGTGTGTGTGTGTGTGTGTGTCTGTGTGTGTGTCTGTGTCTGTGTGTCTGTGTGTGTGTGTGTGTGTGTATTTCCTACTAAGCAGGCCAAATTTAAAACACCTCCTAAACATTCAGGAATTGAATATTACTAGATGACAGGTCTGGCTTTTCCTGAAACAATATTTCTGATCATCAAAGTTGTTAAAGATCTGAAGGGTAGGAAATTTTCTCCTAGTACACCAATGGATTGTGATCAGGAACAGCATGAAGACACACAAGGGTGATATTTCTAAAAGGAAAGCTTACATCACAAGATAAAATCAGAGCTCTTCATTTCAGGCAGGGAAGTCTGGAAAGTCTGCAGGCTTTAGCATTTGAAGAAAACACTTTGCTTCACATGATCTTACTAAGAGCCCTTGACCTTGTTCGGCCATTCTTCATCCAAATTTTGGAGTGCAGGGGTCCCGTCTGCCTCGTTAAGTATTATTTTCCTTCTGTAAGAAGCATATGTCAATCTAAGTTATAGGAAATGGCTGCTCCTTACGATAAGGTAAGAGCTAAGAAACAAGGAGCTGTCAAGTGTGATGCAAACTCAAGCATGTGGGGGATGGGATCTGGAATAGCAGACTTCAGAAAGCCAACAATGACAGAAGCACCAGGGCCATTATATAAAAATGGGCAGAAACTTAACTTGCATTTTCAATAATTAGCACATCTTTCAAAAGTACAACAGTAATGGACATCAAATGGATAGTATGCACTGAGAGAAGACTATGTGTCAATTGTGCTTAATACATCTGGCTAAAGTGAGGACTTGAGCTGTGGTGACAAATGCAGCAATGGCCTCAATTAGAAGAGTCAGGACAACCCTTGGACCGGAGATGATATCTCAGTGAAGGCAAGAATGACATTCTGATGTCAGAATATAGAGGTGTTTGATCTAGAGGACAAATATGCAATATACCAGGTCGTGTGATAGGCTTTAAAATGGTCAGGGGAATAGAACAGAGCAATTATAGATGACCAAAACACCACATAAGGAAGTTAGAAAGAGGAAAGTTTAGAAAAGGTATGTGGTATGTATTTTTTAAAGGAACGTTCTATAATAGAATTGGAATTCTTTGGACCTTAAGACTAATCAAACCAACAAATAGTGGCCCCATCCATTGGCACCCACTTGTAATTCCAGTACTCAGATGGCTGTAAGAGGATGGTAAGTTTGAGATTATGTGGGCTATGTAGTAAGGCTTTGTCTAAAAAATAGGTATTAATATTTATGCATCTGTTGATGAGTGAAAGTAATAAGTTAGAATTAGGAACTCTTCAAGTATTCTCTCATTGCTACATACACTCAGACAGTATCAACAATAGTTAGGTATTCTATTTTTTATTATCATTAAGTAGTTGTACAAAGGAGTTGCTACTCCACCAAGCAGTTAATAGTTACAATGCATCATGATCAACATCACCCCATCCCTTCCCTCTATGGTCTTGTAGGGTACACACTGATTTTTTTTTATCACCTTCTCCCACACTTACTCTCTTCATTCATCTATCCCCTGCCCCTTGAAACTACCCTCCTCCTTTTACATACTCAATTCTGGGGTTTATTTTGTTGGACTGTGAGTTAATCATTCATATATTCAGAATATATATAATATACATTTATATATATATGTTTATATATATTCTACATATAGAGAATATATTTTTTTCTTTTTCTTTCTTTTTTTTTTGGTCGTGGGTCTGGAACTCTGGGGCTAGGCATTGTCCCTGAGCTCTTCATCTTGAGGCTATCACCCTATCCCTTGAGCCACAGCCCCCGTCTGGTTTTCTACAGGTTAATTGGATCTTTAGTGCCTATGCTATCTCTGAACCACAATCCTCAGATCTCAGTTTCCTGAGTAACTAGGATTACAGGCGTGTGCCACCATACCTGGCTCCATTCTAAGAAATTTTATCATTTGAATTCTTCCCAGAATCTACCATATGTTGGTCAATACACTTACATACTGTTGGATACCACCCTGAAGTGTCTACTTATATGTTTATAAATTAATTTGGGGTAGCATACATGAGAGAAATATGCATCCTTTGTCTCTATGGGCCTGACTTCATTTTAAAGACACTATTACAATGGACACATATGTATCATGCCCCAAGTGATCAGAATAAGATGCTTTATCCTAAGGGCAATTAGTCAATAGCCAATCATTCCTGCTGTACCATGGGCTTTGCTGTTACCCAGACCAGCCACACTGTCTATCATATTACATATTCCACCAGTGTTTCTGGATGTATACATAAACAGATGAATACTGAAGTGCTTTTGGTTTCAGATCAAATCAGATTTGAAAAAAATACTTATTTGTTCTGCATTCATTAATTTCTCAAGGAAGTACCTTACTTTCACCAATCATATTTCCTTCCCATCCACCTAAATATGGAATAATGTTTTAGAAGAAAAAAGTTAGTGTAAAAGTGTTGAGTTTCTGGGATGGATTATTCAGAATTTGAAAAAAATCCCAGTGTCAGGGTTAAAAAAAAAGAGTCCTTTGTAATATGTTAATCAAATGAAAGGCTAGGGAATATAGTCCAAGTATTCTACATACATGTATGAAAATGGAATAAAATCCATTGAAATTGTTCCAAGAAGGAGAATAGAATGGGGAAGGTGAATTTGTTCAGAGTATACTTGATGCAGATCTGGAAATATCACAGTAAAACCCCTTTGTACAACTAATATATGCTGAAAATGGGGGGAAATCAATCTTATAAATATATATATATGCTACTGAATGAATATTTATGTCTCTCAAAAATTCATTGCTGAAACCTTATCCAAAATGTGATGGTATTTAAATGTCATTCTTTGAGAAGTGACTAGGTGCTGAAGGAAAATCCATGAAAAATGGGACAAATGCCTCAATGAAAGAGACCTCAGATGGCTCCTTGAGAACTCTGGGACATGAAGAGATGGAAAGAAGAAAGCTATCTATGAACCCAGAAGTCATTCCTCTCACCCCAAGATACTGAATTTGATGATGTCTTTATCTTTTCCCAGACTGTAAAACCATAAGAAATAAACTTCTCTTGTTTGCAATCTACCCAAGTTGTAGCATTCTTCTATTGTAGTGTATGAAACTATGGTGCATGTATATAAATGGTGGGAGAGTAGGTAACTGATCTCAGATACTGTAAAGTTATTACTAATAAATTAGTAATTTATTAGTTGATGAAACTATATCACAGGCATATGCCAACAACAAATTTATCCTAGGGCTTTTATTATTTTTTTAATCACTGTTTATCTAAAATTCGAAGTCCTTGAATGTAAACATTACCCATTTCTCTTTTTATATGTATGTAAATAGGTTTACTAAAAATCATCTTATTAAAAAAGGATGAATTAGTAAATGAATACACAGATGGGTTACTAGCTATATTAAGTAATTCTGTTCTGATCTTGGTTTCCTCATTCATTTTCAATTTTTTTGTGTTTTAGGATATTCACAAAATTAATTGTAAATTTTCAGTTTTCAAAATTCCTCAAACATCAGTATTTTGGTTGTTTCCTGTAAGGGCAAGTTACTGCATCTGGACAGGACAGGAAAAGGCTTGACATGTACAACTTGCAGGTCACCAGACTTAAGAACTGGCAAGTTCTTGTGAGTGTACCCCTCACCACTTAGGTCCTTAGGGGAAATATAGCAGGGTAGAATTCCCACTACACTGATCACCAGAGTAAGACAGATATAGAAGTTTTGCTGTCAGGATCAAGTGGCTCATGCCGTAATCCTAGCTACTCAGCAGGGTGAGATATGAGGATCATGGCTTGAAGACAGCCTGAACAGGAACATCTGAGAGACTTATCTCCAATAAATCACGGAAATTGCCGGAAGTGGCACTGTAGCTCCAGTGGTAGAGTGCTAGCTTTGAGCAAAGAGGAGCTCAGGAACAGGGCTTAACTCCAGAGTTTCAGATCCAGGACCAGAAAAAAAATACTAATGTAGGTAAGGATTTGAAACAATTTTTTGCTCCAGCACCCGGTATTCTAACTTGACTACTAGATGCCACAATGAAATGTACCACAGAGATAGTAGAATAGATGCAATGGCTAAGGTGGAAAAACCAGTAGAATAGGAAATAAAGCAGAGAAAAACTATCATAATTTAAAACCTTAAACATAACTCAATACCGTGCTAAACTCTGTGGAAGGATTTAGATAAATGACTAAAGTGATTAGGATAGACACAGTGATAAAATAAATGTTAGATGTGCCTTTATCATGTACCATGTCTTGGTTCTTAGTGCTTTCCCTACACTTGCTGACATATGCAATCAGTTTTAAATAATAATTATGGTTTATAAGGTTTGTGTTTCAATGGTTCCTAGCAGTAATATAATTTAACCTTTCAAAGAACTTATAAAATGTTATGATTTCAAATCAGAAACATTTCAGAAACTTTTGGATGTTACTTTGTCCAGCATGATTTGAACTACAATATCCTTGTGGCATTGTTAGAACAAACAAGTTGTCATTCAACCAGAACCTATGATTAAGAAAGAAACAAATCATTTTTATGAGCTGCTTCAAGAATGAGTTTTCATTTTTTCCATATATTTTTATTATAATTAATAGAAGGATTACATTATATTCACCAGATAGAAGGTGCATTACTTCACAAACATTGATACCCTTTCTTATGTCTTGGTCCCCATTTCCCTCCCCCCACCTCCACCCCTCATCTTATTTTATCTTGTTCCCTATCCTACTTCAAATAACCAAATAAGCATATATCCAATATATCAGATAACCAGGTGAAATACTGTAACAATATGAGATAACCAAGGGACAGCAAAAGAGATGAGAGATAACATAGTACATTAAGGGCAACAATCTCGAGTATGATTTTCCTACAAATGAAAACATCTAATCCAAAAGCTGACATGCCTGGCTTTGTCTCCTAGCTGGACTGTGGAATTAAGATGGCAGTATTGAGATGGCCCATTATGAGCTATTTTTCATAGGAAATTATGTATCAGTTGAGTTTTAAAGACCAAAACAGTATATCTGAAACCTTTTATGTTACAATAATGATTAGGAGGATAAAAGAAAGGATAATTTTTGTCATCAAGAAAATGTGAGAGACCTAGGCATGGTGATAGCCTCCATACAGAGGAGGCAGACATAGGAGGATTGCAGTCTGAGGGCAGCTAAAGCAAAAAGTGTTGATCCTGTATGGAATATATGCTAAAGAAAATGTTCTGGTGGCATAGATTAAGAGGTCACAGAAGCACTTGGACCTTAGTTCAAACTCAATACTGTACTAAAGAAGAAGCTGAAGAAGAGGAGGAAGAAGAAAAGGATGGGAGGAAAAGGCAGGACAGGAAGAGGGTGAGAACAAATGAAATGAAGTATGCTGGGCAGGTTCTTTTTAGAACCAATGCTAATTAATTAGCTGCTATACACCCTCACTTAACAGTCTTTTATGACTCCTAATTCATGATAATATATGATGTTTAATACATATGACTATATATGAATATACTGCATATTCATATATATGAATGTACATATCCTATGTATGCTATGTATACATGTATACTATGTATATTCATATATATTCATGTATATTAGTACTGTATCTAAAATACATGTCATATCTAATATGATATGATCCATATTTAATTCCATACCAAAAGTACTTTACAAATGAATATATGCAGTATGGGATAATTTAAAGTCAAGCCTTTTGAGGGTAGGTACTAAATGTCAACTAGTTTACATCATCACAATTACACATTCATACATCACAGAGTAGCATGTACACGTGCATGCATAAAGTCAGATGATTCATATTCATGAAATGAATACATACATAAATAGCAAGATAAATTAATTCAGAAACTCCTGAGACTAGAGGCAAATGTCTGGAAGAAATGACCACAGACTACTATGCTAAGAGCTATCACAGTGGTGATGGGTTTATAGAAAGTTATGAGTATAGAAAGAGAACAAAGATGTGGAGCCCAGGTCAGTCAATATAGGGTAAAGCTCATGTCTAGCAATTTTACAGCCATAAGCAGTCTCAAATGGCACAAGATAACCTGATGAGGTCATTCTCCTCTATTATTCCTCTAAGGGAGAATCCTTTCCATGGAACCAGAGACGACTAACTTAAGAGGCAAAGCATGATTGCTCAAAGCAGCCATGCCTCACTGGCTCCACACTGCTCTGATTGAAAATGTGAGGAAACAGGGAAACCACACTAAGCAGACCATTTACATTTCATAGGACATCTCCCCTGTGACGTGTTCCCTGTCAAAGAGAACAGGCAAATATTTTAAAGTCTCATCAATAGGATCTCAAAAAGCAGTATGCAAAGCAGAAAGCATTGGTCTATGTGAAAGAGCTAAGAAAGAGGAGACATGATGGCATAGGATCTGTATGCAATGTGAAAAGGAAAGAAAAATAATCAGCAAGGTGAAAAATGCAGTTTAATTGAGGTAATGGCACACAGGAGAAATCACAACTATTTTTGCAGCCGTAATATTTAAATTTGTAATCCCTCTCTTCCAAAGTGTGTGTCATGTCAGACTGGTAACTTCATTTCTATGAGCTTCATTTTTTTCCTTGTAAGCAAAGGATCATCTCTCCTCTTCCTCATCATTGCCATATGCAGACATGAGGCGACAGGCACAGGGGTGTTTGTCACAAAGCAAGAAGAGTTCAATATAATAACCTTCTTTCTCTTTATCCCAATAGCTATTTTTGATCCATGAAAAAATGCAAGAAATCTTGAAAAGAACGATAAGACATACTGGCACAAGAAAGCAGGAGCTAAGAGCTAACTATACAATCTAATTGTCCTCCGTGTTCTTAATCAAGGTCTTGGGCTTTTAGGCAGAAAATGCATACAAAAGTGTGTGTGAGACTATCCCGCCTAGCTTTTAAGTTAAGAAAACTGTAGTAGAGAAAGGCAGAGAAATGTGCCTGTTTGCACACTACTAGAGAAATACATTGAAAGTAAAATAGCTGACTATAATTTCACTATATTACAAAACATCAGTCAACAGTGAAAGACACAGGATGTCTTTAGTTGGCATCATGGTGCTTGATCAGGAAATGCCACTGAGAGAACAGACAACATTAGATAATACTGTGTATAGTTTCGTGGTAGTTATGAAAAAAGTATGTTTTTATTCCTTTATGTATGTAACCTCATGCACAATAAAAGTGAAACATTAGAAAAAGATGTCAAATGTGGTTCTCTTTGATGCAGAAACGATGTTTGGGGATGATAAACTATATGAAAGCAGTCTCTTGGTTATTGCCTTTTAAGCTATTAAATGTGTTCCTGTATGAACGGGATACTCTAAGAGAAAGAAGAAAGGAAGACAGCCATAGTTAGATCTGGAATCTGATGTGAAGGAAAACCATGTCCTGTTAAGTCCTAGGTGCCAGGTCTGAGAGTAGCTGTGGAACCTGAGTCTGACCTCATCCTTTCTAAAGAGCATAAAGGGGTCACCTCAGGGCAAAAAAATAGCCTTTTAAGTGTCATCCTAGCGTTTACATTTTGTTATTATCTTTAGTAGTGTTGTAGAAAGGGATTGCCTTTTAATAAAGCAGTTTATGAACACAATGCATCCTAATCAATCACCACTTTAAACACTCACCCATCTTTCCCTTCTCACTCTCCTTAATTTTGTAGGATATACATTGGATTCTTGACTTATTCTTTCACTTTTCTCTTCTTCATCTGCAAATCCCATTCTCCCAGATATCAACTCACCCCTTTCAAGTACCCACTCCCTAGGGTTTTATTTTTACTATACTTTTGACTGTGCCTTTCTAAGGAATTACACTATTTGAGTACTGCATTGAATCTATCATATTCCAGAAAACACATTTGTATTCACTTGCACCCCACCTAATGTATCTTCTTATAATTTACAAACCAAATTTAGCTTCCACATATAAGGGAAAATATGCAACCTTTTCTTTCTAGGCATGACTTACCCAAAAACCTGTTTTTCCCCATATCTTTTCATTTCTTTACAAATAATACAATACCATTCTTTCTAATGGCAACATAACTTCTATCTCTTCCTCATCTTTAGATTCAATACAACCATGTAGCTGCCTTTCCTGACCTTGGTCAAACCTAATATTTTTCTGCTTACTTTTTTCTTCATATAAAACACAGGCTGTCTTGCACTTAGAAAGAAAACTGCTGAGAAGTAAGTAGCAGAGTTCTGCTTCAATGTTAGGGTTCTGCAGCTTGGACTCCTCTGATCTTTGTACATGGGAGGTAGGACAGAAGCTAATTAATTATAGATTAAAAATAGTGTAGCATATGTGTATGTGTGTATATAGGTGTATGTGTGCGAAAAAGAGTTAGAGAGAGAACAGATAAGGAAAAGCCTAAATAAGCAGACTAGGAAAACCTGGTAAACAACCAGACTCTGTTAAATATATATATATATATATAATTGCATATATATATATAATTTTCTCTTTTCAGAGCTCACAATGAGCAATTCTCCAGCTTGATCAAGAGAAGTAACAGCCTTTTGTTTAGCAAGTACGATTGTTGAGAACTGAATTCATCCTTGCTGCCTGTTCCTACTGGCCTTATTAAAAACAAAAACAACCCCCCAAAAAGAAACTCTTTTCTTTACTTCAGAAATGTCTGGAAAATCCACCAGTTTGTTCATCTAGACATTTCAAAGATTATAGTGATAGTTAGCTATCTGAACATAAAAACTGCTAGAATTACAAATAGAAGTTGGGACCCAGTTGAAGTAATCTGCCTGGCTGCACCTGCTCCAATTAAGAAGTCTTTCTTAGAAATGTCACACCACAAGGGTATGTCTGTCTAGATTTTCACTTTATTAATTACATAGACATTGATATTGATCTAAACTGATCTCACTAAACCATCATGGTTCTTATTTTCACAGTTCAATTCTAACCAATGTTAAGGTCGTGAATAGGAATGATGAGTCCATTCTGAAAAATATATCGTTATCAAAAATTAACTTCACGCTAGAGTTCCCCCAATACCACAAAGCACATAATTAAACAGGAAGTCAGATGTAGGAATGATTGATAAGTCCAGTGATTTTTGCATATTTAAATATATCCATTTTTAACTTTTATTAGAGGTTGTAGACATAGTTTGTGTAACTGATGTAGTACAACTGTTAGGAGGATACTTTGAAATCATTTATGATTTCTACTTGATATGCAGAACAAACAAACAAAAAACTCTGGGTAAATCAACATTTTGTCCATTACTAAATATTAGCAAAGCAGGTCCTACAACCCAGCAATCTTAAGAGGTAATTTTCTTTCTTCTCCCACAAACACTGTAATTATTGGTTTGTTTCTATAAAAGGTGCACATGATTTTTTGGTTTCTTACAACTAGGGAATGCTATGCAAATATGTCACACACATAATTTAGGTAGCTACACACCTTACCTTTTTTGAAGAGTACAATGTATTAAACCCTAGATATTTTTCCTCGTCTTTACTTTTGCAGCAAAGCCAGAAACCAAGGAAGGAGTTTCACTCCTACTCACTATTCTACATATCCCTGGTGGTGGCTACACTATGTTTACATATTTTTAAAGAAGTATTTAATGTGCTTAGCCATAGACTGGAAATAAGGCTGTTGGGTAATATAAGAAGGCTGAGAAGCTAAGAGTAAAGGTAAGTAAAGGGTTAAATAAGCTTTTAGCCCATTTGAAAATCAGTATTTCTTGACCATAACTGGAAAACTAATTCAGTGCCACAGACACCTGGTCATTTGTGTTATAACTGAATCATTCAGGCTTTTTTTTCTTTCTTCTCTGTTACTAGTAACTGAAGTTTAATGTGATTTTGTCATTTCCAGCTGGGTGGCACACATCCCTAGCTCTCTCAGAAGAGGTAATTGACCAAGATTATATTAAACCATCATTATGGCAAATGCATTAGTCCCAGAAGAAATGCTACCAGTGCTTCTAAATTGGAACACTCTTCCCTTCTTTTGTCCCTAAGGTAAGTTGCCAATAAATTAACATGTTTGGCAAATGTCCATAACACATGATTAAACATGACTCAATCTTATTAAGTATTTATTTTACCTATTTAAAGTTACATTTATCTCTATTGACTTTATTTTCTCTCTTTTGGCCTATGAGTCCTTTCCTTCCTGTACATTTTTACTCAGAAGAGTCTTCAGAGAAAAAAGATTTGTTTTTATTTCATGCTCAGTTTAAGCCTAAATTTTTCAAAAGAAACTAATGAAAATTTCACTATGTCTCAACAACAAAAAGAACAAAAACAAAATCCCACAAGTCTTTTCTCCTCCATTTGAAAATTGTAAGAAAATAAAACTTGCTGAGCACCCACCAAAATATCTAAATTCCTCAAACTTCAAGAATATTTGACTATCATTTTGAAAAATTCCCTACATTGCCCAAAATGCTACAGTTCAGAGAGAAGGAAAAATTCTTAGATATCTATGTAGTTTATTAAAATTTCTGAATTCTAGATCTCAGAAAACAAATTCAAATGAGAAACATAAATAATCTGATTTTCTGATTACCTCTAAGTCTGAAGATCCCTAGATGATGTTTGCTATTCTAGTAATTTATTCTATACTTCTTCAGTCCTTTGGAATGAAGTTCAAAGTCTTGTTAGGAGCCTTTCTCTGCTTTGTAAAAAGCCTGGCTCTGTGTCTCCAGCTCATTATGAAACCCCAAGGAGAGGGGACACCACACTTTTGCTACTTGCCAAGGCACTTCATTTGATGGATGTGGATTTTATCTCCTCTAATTGTGGGCATTTTCCAACATCTTAGTCATGAGGGAGGATCTGTGACCTCAATATAATTGCATTAATGAATCAATTCCACACAGAAGGGACAAAGACTTTCCATGATAGAAGAAAAGAGTCCTAAAGATTTGTAGGAAACTAATGAGAAAATTGAGTGAACACTTGTAACCACTCTCCTAACCATAAATAGCAGCAGCACGGAAACAGAATGCAACTTAGCACCATGAGAAAATAGACTCCCACCCCAACTCTTACCATATTTAATTTAGAAGAGGTTAACCTGCTTTATTGATCTTTGGAAGCAAATAAAATGTCAAAATCAGTTCTGTTTGTGACTATCTGATTATGCACATGAGATGCATAATACCATCAATCCTCCTCCCCTAAACATGCATAATCATAACGTTAGGATAACATTAACCAATTCACGAGCCAACACCTTAACTTAAATATAACTCCCTTCCTCTGAGCGCCACACTTCAAATTCCCATTCACCAAGATGTCTCTTTGGGCACAGGACATAAACGTTATGACTCTACTGTAGGTGATTTTCTTAGAAGATAAGTGGTTTTGAATTGTTTCAATGCCATTGACTTGTTGTTCCATTTATTTTCTTTTTTTACATATATTTTTATTGTAATTAATACAAGGGTTACATTATATTCACTAGATAGACGGTGCATTACTTCACAAACGTTGATACCCTTTCTCTTGTTTTAGTCCCCATTTCCCTCTCCCCACCCCTGCCACTCATTTTGTTTTTCCCGACGTCCCTAGCCTATTTCAAATAACCAAATAAACATATATACAATATATCAGATAATAAGGTAAGATACTGTAACAGTATGAGATAACCAAGGGACAGCAAAAGAGATGAGGAAATAACATAGTACATTAAGGACAACAATCACACATTATATGGCTTTTGTTTACATATCCTGGAGGTCCTTTCATCCTATATGGCCTTATGAAAATCTCTGCTAGGAGAGCCCAAGGTTTCTAGTGATTATGACAAATGAGAGAAACTATTAAGCCCATGATCCTTTGAGTCTGGCTTACTTCACTTTCTAAGTCTTTCCATTTCCTTACAAATGGGGAGATGTCATTCTTTCTGATGGCAGCACAGAATTCCATTGTGTATAAATACCACATCTTGTTGATCCAATCATCAACTGTGGGGCATCTGGGTTGGTTCCACATCTTTGCTATGGTAAGTAGTGCTGCAATGACCATCGTTTGCTGTACCATTTATTTTCTTAAGCAATTTGACTCTTTGGGTTATATCTTTCCCATGTGGTATAATCCTTCCTCCTGGCTGCTTAATTCTGAGAAAAGTAGGAAAATATGGTAAATTTCTAAAGAGGGCAGAGAAGCTCTGATAATGGAAACAGCTGTACACAAGTCTTCTGTGTGTGCCTCATGCCTTTCTCATTGTGCAATATTTCACTTACGCTGTCTCTTCTCAAGGACTGTTCACTCCCATATATTCAGGCCCCAGTTTTGCCTTTCCACATGGCTTTGTTCAAAGCAATATAGCCTTCTTAGATTTCTTTCAGTGGGTAGGTGAAGTCCCCAACTCTGTATTACAGAATAAAGAGCTAATAAACACTGGAGTCAGGAATAGCTGGATGTAAATGCTGCCTGTCTAATTTCTGGAGTAACCTAAGGCCAATAATGCATCATCCTTATACTCAGATTCTTTATTATACAATGAGGCTATTGAGTATAATGTTAGCTCTTTTATAGATCATGTAATAATGACTATGAAGTGACTGAGAATTCAGGAGATTCTCAGGACAATACTTCCCATACAATATTTCTATTAGACCATAAACTTATCCACGTAAAAATAAAGGTTTGAAAATTTTCACAAGCATAAAATAAATTCCACAAAGTCTATGTCATTTACTCATGAGTGCTAATCTTTTCTTCCAGGTGAAAATAAGTAAGTTAAAATGTCATTCTACAGGAGAAATTTACAAGCATCAATTCTATTTGGCAGAACAGGACACAGGACTGATCCTGCTTCATTCTACTTTTAAAACCAAGGAAGACTTTGAAAATCAAAGATGAACTTTCCCTAACATTGGGCAAAGAGTAATGGCATAGGTCATCCCTAGACTGTACTTATTATGATTTTGGAATCATCAAAGTATCAGTGTTATATCTCATCTCTCCCACTGTTTTGTGGATAAATTTCTAAACCTTATTGGGTCTAATCTTCAAAATGGAAGTAGTGAGGGTACATTGTATTCAATCAATTTTTTTGAAGGTCTAGAGTTTTAACTAGTAGGCCTCATGCCTGCTAGTCTGACATTCTACCACTTAAGCCTGCCTCCAGCTTTACTTTTGCCTAAATATTTGGAGATAGGAGTCTAGCGAATTTCTCTCCTTTTTAATATATTTTTATTGTAATTAATGGAAGGGTTACATGATATTTGCCAGATAGATGGTGCATTAATTCCCATACATTGATACCCTTTCACATGTCTTGGTCCCCATTTCCCTCCCCCCCACCCCCACCCTTCCTCTTGTTTTCCCCCCTTTCCTATCCAATTTCAAATAACCAAATACAAATATATCCGATATATCAGGTAACAAAGTGAGATACTGTAACAATATGAGATAACCAAGGGACAGCAAAAGAGATGAGAGATAACATAGTACCTTAAGGACAACAATCATTCATTATATGGCTTATGTTCCCTCATTTGTCATAATCAGTAGAAACCTTGGGCTCTCCTAGCAGAGATTTGCAGTAGAGCAAAACCTTGATACAAAAGGCTATATAGTAAGACGCTGAATGAAAGGATCTCTAGGATATAGAAACATAAGCTGTAGAATTTCTCTGCTTTGGCTAGACTTATGCCTCTATCCTCCAGGTTTCAGGATTCTGAGTAGCTAATATTATAGGTGTGAACCAGCATAGCCAAGCTGTGTTGATTAAATTTAATAAAAGAAATCCATCTAACATGCTTTGCATCAGCAAGCAAACAAAAATAAACAAAAGCCCTAGACATAGTAGAAGGAATTACTGAATGATTGCCAGAATTATTTCCCCTGGACATCATTTTCCTGATTGGGCCTCCATCAATTCTATTACTCTGTACACTTGGAGTGGAAGCATTTCGTCTAGCTGATATACAGGGTTAATTGACATTAGATATTTTTTTGGCAGTTCTCACTGCCTTTTAGCTATCATCTCACTATCTGATAAGATATTGCCATTAGAAATAGTGGTAAGACTGAGAAGGAATGTATTCTAGCTCCACAAATCTGTTAAGTGGACAATTGCCTAAACATATCTGTTCTGTATTTAAAGCCACTGTGAACCAGTGCATTGGTTTCAAAGAAAAATGATTCTTACCATTGCCAGCCTTTGGGTATGGACTTAGACAAAGATCAAGGCAATATGCAAAGCATCGGTTTAGATTCAAGATACCAAGCCTCAGTCCCCGCTCGAGTAGGCCCCTCGGGCTGGTTGCTATAGACAGCAGACTGGCTGAAATGGTTCTGAAGTGCCACAGGAATGATAATAGATGTCTTGATACAGCAAACAGATATAAGGCAATGAATGGTCTTCGAACTGTCTGCTGTCACTCATTTAGAAGAGAGTATCTCAGAGACTGACTACCTTTGTTCAAAAATAAATTTAACTAGAATTTAGTTGCCGTGGGATGAGTGAACATGGAACAAATCAGTCAGGCTCAAGCAGAAGCTGCCAGTTCTTTCAACATTAGGAAAAATACAATGATTGGGCCCAATTGCTCACTGGCATGAAGAAGGAATTAAAAAAAAAGAATGTACAAATAACCCTGTTGTTATCAAAGCCTCCACACAAGCCTGAACAATAATGCAATTGCCTTTGTTCACTAGGGAGAAGTCAGGTGGGGATGGTTTAACTTATTAATTAGGAAAATTATTCACAAGAGCACAATTGGAGTGTTTATATACTTTAGCCGTTCTTTCCTACTTGCTATTTAATTTGAAAATAGGAGAATGTTCTTGTCATCTTCCATTACAGAAAGAGGTCTCTCTGAACAAAAGCTTTGGGAGGAAGTTCTTCCAGTTCCTTTCCATCTGCTCTCCTAGATTTTCTTGCAAACCCCCCTTAATAACCTTTCAGATGCTGTAGCCAAAATCACTTTTCTTTCTTGTTTTCAGCTTTTCCCATTGCTCACACTACTCCTCTTGTTGAGTGCTATGTGAGAGACCATTGATCAGTTGCTTAACATCACCAGAATCTTAGCATTTGTTCAGGTGGGAGTTTCAGGGCATGGCTCTGGAAGGTCTTGTAACAGAGGTGACAGTGTGTTGTTCTGTATAACAGCAGAGGTTCCATGCTCTGTAACTGATGCAAATTTAAGTCTTCAGATATGCTCGAAGAGAGAATGAATATCATATACACTAAGACACTATACAAAGGGATTGAATTCCTATTATTCAGTCCTAATATGTGGACCTCATTGTGAGATAGTAGAAAGCAACTCTCATCTTGAAAAAAAATAGTCCAGGAGACCATGGCTTGAGCCTACAGGATTAGCCACAAAAACAGCTGGATCTCAGGATTGAAGTTGTTCAAGTCCCACTGCTGACACACACAAACAAAAATAAAGGATCTGGGAAATCTTTAGTTAGTCCCCAGAATAATTGAACAGCATAAATAGGGCTGTTCATGGTTAAGAAGGGCTTATTAGTGGTGATGGAGCATTGACAGGTACAGAGATCTTACACACATATGCACACACACACACACACACACACACACAGAGGCACATGGGGGTTTGGAATCAGTGGTTACACGTTCACTCAGCTTACTTGCTTGACTGGTGTTCTATCACTTGTGTCACACCTCCAGCACAGCTTTTTTTTGTGGAATCCAGGGCTTCATGCTTACTAGACAAGCACTCTACACATCCTGGTCCATCAGCTTCTTAATTAGCTGAATATTCACAATATAGGGTATTATAAATATTCATAGTGTTGATCACAATTTCTAAACCTTTTTTATTATTATAAACAGAAACTCTGAAGTCATTATATAGTAATTTATCATAATAATTCTTCATTCCTCCCCACTCCACCTCTAGGTAACTTCAATTCCAGTTACTGCCACTATGAAAGTGACCGTGCTACATTCCACGTTAAACTCTCTGAGAAGGGGTAGATTTTGAGCTCACTCTTTGATACTTTCTTGTTGCAAACAATACCCACTGCCTTCCAAGCCCCATATCTCTCTCCTGCTCTTTACACATCCCGTCCTTAGTTGCGAACAACCTCTTTTACATCCATGCTTTCTCTGCATAAAATGTCTGCCCTTGGTGCCAGCTAGGTCCATTCAATTCCCTCCTTTTCAGATGTCCTCATGAGGTTTCAAATCTCTGTTTTCTACCTCGGTTCTACTTTTCTTTCCCTTTTGGTCAGGAATATGACCTGTAATTGAAGGAGTTTGACATTTAGCCTGGAAGAAAGACAAAAATGGGAGAAGTACTAGGTCCCATTGTCATTTCCACAATCTTCATTTTTTTCATTATTCTCATGCTAGGAAATAACTTCTAGAGTTTTCTCAGAATCAAAATGCTAGAATAATTTCCAAACCTCAATATAGACTCTTTCTATATATTTGAATATCGTATCAGTCGAACCATCTACTAACTACAACCCCTCTCCTGTAAAAGCCATTGCTCCCCTGATCTGGCTATCTGGACAGTCTTGTCTCTAGTGGTCTTGAAGAATAAAACCCACACATTTGTGCTTAATTTTTTAAACAATTCTAAGCTGAGTCTATTCAGTGCATGGAACTCTATCATGAACATCCCCTGTAATCGTTTTCCTCCATCATTTTACAGACTGAAGAGAAATTACACTAGGTAATAATTCTCCCTTGCTTCTTCACTTCTTGTCTTTCCATTCCAGCCTTATTTAAGCAGGAAGTGAGAAAAAAGTAAAATTAAAACTGTCAAACTTAGTTGTGAGAAGTGGTTATAGTATTCTTTCACTTGGTATTTGGATGTCTAATGTCCTCTGATTTCTAGTCAGAGTTTCTAGAAGGAACATTCTTTTCTCTTATTTTCTTACTTTCTTGTTCTGTCATGTTACCTTTTCTTCCTCCCTCTCTCTCTCCTTCTGTCATTATTCTCACCATTAACCCTATTGCCTCACAAGAATCAGTTTTCATAAACAGCCCACTTTAAACTCTTCTACCTAAGCCTTTACCCAGACTATAAAAGTTCTTTATGGGAGGATCCTCATCTACTATCCTTACACATTCATGGAGGACCCGCTCAGCCCTTGAGAGCACTATGCATCACTCCAGTCCAGTGTTCAGTTTTCTCACTGAAACAATGCAGCCCTTACTTTCAAATGAGTTCCCACAGTCTCCTTCATTCTAGCTCCAAGCTCCTTGAAAATTGTGGTTATCATGCTATTTCTATAAAGCAGCACTTATAGTTACTGACCATGATTAGCAGGCAGTAGAAAACAAACACTTGTGACTTGATTGATAACTGAGTCACAGCTGGGCTGAAGCTTATCTCCTTACTGTCAATAAAATAAAGAGCTGGCTAAGCAAATTAATACAGTAAACGTACCGATGTTGGCCTACTTTAGTGTAAAAAGTCAGCACACTGTTTTAAGCAGCACTTCTTCCCTGCTTCCATTTAAAGAATCAGTGTGCTGATTGTGAGTGTTGCCTGTTTGTTAAGGCACTAGCAAGACTCACTGTGATTATTGTGCTCAGAAGCTTCCTTCTTCTCTGTGTGTAAAATCATTTTTTTTTCCCGTTGGTCATGGGGCTTGAACTCTGGGCCTGATTGTTGTCCCTGAGCTCTTCAGGTTAGGGATAGCACTATACCACTTGAGTCACAGTGCCACTTCAAGTTTTCTGGTGGCTAATTGGAAATAAGAGTCTCATGGACTTTCATGCCCTGGCTGGCTTTGAACCACTATCCTCAGATCTCAACCTTCTAAGTAGCTAGGATTACAGGTGTGAGCCACTGGCACACCTGTAATTTTGATATTCCTTTTCTCAAACTTTTCTTTAACTATAAGGCTAAGAAAGAATGCACATGCATTCAGCCTATACACAACTCTTTATTTTATTTATTTGGCTTGGAAACCCCCCCTTGGAAAGGTCTTGTGAGGAGCTCTATACATTTCCCCATGATCAAAAATGCAAAACGTGTTTGAAGGAATTCACGATCAAGACTGCTGGAAGGCCTCTATAGGAAGATTCCTGGTTGTAGCCATGTTGAAACGACATTCCTTACTTTGTGTCTTTTTTCACTATCCCGAGTGAAAGTTATGACATTTGGAAGCTACTCCTGAAATTCCCTGAATCCGAATTCCAGAAATATACACAAACCTAAATAGGACCTAGTCCTTGAAGGTAACTGGAGTCTGAAGCTTTCTATTTCCCTTGCACAATGTTCTTCACCTGTCCATGTCTATCTCTTCAGCAAACATAAATAGCTGAGTCAAGCAACCCTTTATGCCAAGTGAGCAGGGGCTCTGAAAGAAAGAAACCTACTCAGAAAAATAGACTGTAACAACCTTTACCACCAACAGCTAATATTTCCAGGCTACTCACTGGGGCTCCCTTCCTTATGTACTGTGATTCTGGTTGCTTACTCTGTCCTTAGCACTACTGCTGCTAATAGAAAGGAATCAGAGCCATAGTGCATGGCATGTTCCCACTCTCACACAGGCAAATAGTGCTGGGAAAAGGAAGAAAAGAAGTCCTGCAGGTACAACCGATCTCAGGAAGCAATATCTATCCATTTACCACAAATATTCTACAACTTTATTTTTACGGAAAGGCTTTTAACTCCTACTGACCAGCCATTCCTCCTCCCACAATGGCCTAAAATGGATCGTTTAACACTACATCACTCTACCAAAGTTCAATGTAGCTGGATCACAAATTGAGAGGTGAGCAGAATGGCAGATGGAAAGGCCCTGCTGAGGAGAGATCATTATGCTTCTCAGATGTGTACTGGGTGGCTCTGCAGGATCCTAAGGGGAGTGACATAATCAGATTTGCCTTGAAGAAATGTATGCTGTCAGCTCAGGGCTATGTCTCAGGCTATTACTTAAATGGCTGTGCCTTTGCATAAAATAAAGAGCACAGCAACCAGATAGGAGTTTTGGGAGGTTAACAGAGTGTTCAGATTCATGTTATTCTGCAAGTCAATAGGTATAAATTCATCTTTCCTGTAGACCTCATATAGAGAAGTGCCATATGCTTTGTCCTTTTTTTCTCTGTGTAAACTTAATGTTGAACACAGGGCCTGATACATAGTAGGTGTTCCTTAAATGTTTGTGGATTGACTTCAAATAGCCAAAACAAAAAGAAAAGAAAAGAAAAGAAAAGAAAGGTAGGCTGTGGAAAAGAATTGTTATAAAACAGCTATGTTAAAAAAACAGCTATGTTTTCATAATGGTAAATATACTCTAAAGAAAGCAGGTCTCACGCCTCAGTTATTACGTATCTCTTCTCGGTATTAGCACAATGCAAAACTTATTTGAACTATTCAAATCTCTTCCAGCCTCTTCTATTTGAATAGGAATCTCTGAAGGCTTTAAATTACATTTACACATCCCCTATGACACTAAGCACTTTGCCCATAGTAGATGCACAGTTGAATGCACTGAAGTCTAAAAATAGTCTTATGTCCTCTTCTAATTACATCTGCATGAGTCAATACAATAGAACTTTCATTGTATGACACAGTCACAAGTTGCTAGAAAACCTAATACTTCCTTGTTCTAATACTTCCCTCATAGGAGCTATGACACCGAGGAATAGTTAAAGTCTCCTTGTGGCTCAGGCATTCCTCCAGTGTTATCAGATTAATGCTGTCTCATCCAGAAGACAATTACATACAGGAAATATTCTCTATACAGGAAAAAAGGGACAATATGACAAGAAAATGATGTTTATTGAACACCCAGCAAAGTACTTGCCAAGAAGGAGGCACAAAGTACTGGATAGTCATTATTATATTTGTGCTACTGTTTAAAGTAATATTAAAAGTCACATGGCTTTTAGGAAAACCATTCTAAACAATTTTTAGAATCAGAAACCAAAAGACAGAAAAGCAGTAAAAACCAAAGAGGGGGAAAAAGAAATTGATATTATGTATGGTTGTTATAGCAACCAAAAAGCATACCAGTAGCTAGCTCTCATTTGCTCCTACCTCTCACAATGCTTCAGTTTTCAAATTATTAACCTCTGGTAATCCTTTTTTTGTTGTTAAGTTGCTCGCCAAGGGAAAAGGTAGCCAACCTTAGTTAATAGTGAAGACTCTGAAGTTGCCCGGGAATTGTTTCTAAAGGGATGAAAAGAAAGATGACTTGCAGAAATTGTTTATGTAAAACTTATGGGAGCAGAGACTTCTCACAGTCGTGACTTTCAAAAGACCGCAAAAGGAAAGTGAAGAATCGTGGCTTTTCTTCACAGAATGTTTTGCTGAAATCTGAAACAATCAAGAGGAATGGGAGAATGGTACACAAACAATGAACCTTTTGCTGAGCCAAACTAGGGTTCCATGCAGCTTGTGGTGAAAAAGCAGCATGGATCACATTTAGAAGGCATGTTATTCAGGGTGGAAAGCAACGAGCTTTGCTAGAGAAATATGGGACCATAATTGTCAACATTCAATCATATAGTGCATACCAGTAACCAGGATGCTGTGTATTTAGGTAAGTTTTTGTTGTCGTTTGTTTTTTTAGAATGGTAAAATGCGTCAGATGGACATATCAGAATCTGAATACCGAAGAAAGTGACATTCTGAGTAGGAAGTGACTCGTCTAAAATCACAGCTGGGACGCTAGCAAGCTCAATCCATAAGGATTCCCAACACTTGCAATATCCTTGGATATGGCAGATGTTCTAACTGCTTTGCTTCACACAAACCAGTTAGCATTCCCAGCCACACTGATGATTAAGTCCAGGTTTAACGGGAGAACGTGGGGGCAAATGGGACGTTAGACATTATGCCCATGATGAGTGTGGGAAGTTTCAGGAGCAGGTATCTGCCTTCAGGATTCCTCTTCTTTTCTCATCCAGTCCACAAAACAATTTTCCCATTCCCCACCCAGCTTCTTTGGAGGAAACAGGCCTGACCCTACTGTATTTTGGAACCAAATTCCTTCATATCACTCTACATCAGGCAAATCTAAATGGACCGAGACCTTCTGCAACAAAAACACATAATCATCACTTCCTTTGGGAAAGGAAGTATTTCACCAGCAGAAGAATTTGGGGCTTTGCAGCCATGTGGCTCTCCACAGTTCTTTGTTGCTTGTTGGTTCCCACAAAGGAATCCCTGTGTCTATTTACTAGTATGGAGTACCAAACATCATTCCTCCAGCCTGGCACCAGGCATCAGAGAAGAGGGTTTAGAGTTAGGAATGCCCTAGATGTTGAAGTATATGTTAGATGTTATGTCAGCAGTAGATAATGCAGGTTCTAGACCACGATCCTCCTGGCTCCAATTTTACCTCCTCAAAATTATTTTTCAGTCCTGCAAGGTAAGAGTATATCCCTACGGAATGTGCTTGTATAGACTGTTATTACAATTGTTGCAATATTGTTCTTTATAAAGAAAATATTCATAGCAGCAATATTTGGCCGTACACTGAAAACTACTCAAGTATCCATAAGTAATAGAGTAGAGACACTGTCCAGCAACACAAAAATAGAACCAGGAATGAAATATTCAAAAGGAGGCAGCTCCACAATAGTGTACAATGCAGTTCCATTTACACATATTTTTTTTTAAAAATGATGATGTGGATTTTTTTTTTCAATTTGGTAGCAAAACCCTCCTGGTAGGTACTTACAGGAAAGAGTCACAAACGTTATTTCTATGTATCAAAAAATCTGCTTCCTGATAGAACTTTGTCAATTTCAAGTGTATTCGCCATGTGAAAATATGTCATATATGGATAGTATTCAGTTTCCACAAGTTTGACATTGCTATAAATACTTCTCAGGAAAATTTTAATATGCTCTTATGTTTTATATCTGTCTTTATCTACGAAAAACTGTGTTTCAAAGCAGCAGGACCAATGCATAATTAGTTCATTCAAGGACTTCTGAAACAATTTATTTTGTTCTTGGGATATAATGAACTCTGTGCTAGTCAAATGTGTTTTTGAGTAGAAAGTTGAATAGCTTCCTTACTATTTTCATTATCCCCACAATAATCTCTACTATAATCACCTCACTCAGGTGTTTCTTCATTCATGCCAATGTAAAGTCTTTAAGGGAATAGTCTGTATTTGCCTTGTTATTTCAGAACTCTCTGTTCCCTTTCAAGTGCCTGTTATAGCATAGGTCTCAATTAAGATATTTTAAATAAAATAAGCACCATAACTTCTAAGTCCCTCCAATCCTTCCAAGTTATATGTCTGACCACTTCTTCCATTTAGCATCTGGCTTTCTTCCATCTAGACAGAACCTTTGGCGTTTCTGCCTTGGCTGATCTAGAACCTTGATTTTTCCAACCTACTTCATCTTCCCTGTCACTTAGGATGATGAGTGCAAGCCATTATACTTACCTATGTATTAAGGAGTCTCATGAACTTTTCTTATAATAAATAACATATAATGTATGTATTATATATGTTATATATTATACAATACCTATTCCATATGATATATTATAGATGTTATATGTTATATATTTGTTTTATGCCTTCTTCAAACCACATTCTATCCTTTCTCAGACATCCGAGTAGCTAAGTTTACCAATGTGAATCAAACACACTTAGCAGCCCAAAGAACATTATTTTGTGCAAAGTGTGTGTAATCAGACCCCCACGAATGGCAGAGCTCAGTGTCTCAATGCATCCCCTGTTTCTTCTGTCCTAAGAACCACAAATTCCTTTCCTAAGCCTCCCATTCATTTCCTCACTCTGTAGCCACACAAGATTGAAGTCTGTATGTGAGAAAAATTCCTCTGGTGCCAAACACATGAGGATAAACAAAATCCATCTCCCCTGGCAAAGTTTCTCCAATCTAATTTGTGTAATTACCTATCTCCCTAATGATGTGCTTGTTTACAGATTAAAGCTATGAATCTAAGCACAGAAATAAGATTAAATCTGATGAATTAAATTTCAATTTGCTTAGATCATCTGAATATCCTCTCTTCAGAAGGAAATTCTAGGTACAAACAAGGAGACTTAGGTTACCAGTTTGCATAATCACAATTTAAAAAAAATAAGAAGAAACCAAGGTGGTTCCAGACTGAAAGAAATCCCCAGTTTTCCCTCTGTTGGTAGAATGGTTTCTTTGGAAAAATCTAAAGGAAAATAGAAGTCAAAATAAAATGTCTTTTATAGTATGGCTTCCTTAAAAATCTCCACAAACTCAGGGCTAAGTGAAGGTGTATACACAAATTTGGCCCATACTCAAAAATCTACACTGCTCTCCCTTTGTCAAAAGGCAAAATAAAGCCTCTCCAGGTCATATAGTCCTTTGGCAGTCTTTCTTGTGCTATTTATAGTGATTACTTAGCCTATCTAAGAAACTAAACATCAACAGTTCACAGTAATAATAACCCAGATGTAGGCTAATAACTGGTCAATGTTCAGCTCTTTGAAGCTGGCCAGACACTAAGAACCTCCTATATGTTTTCTCATTTGTCTGTCACAACACTGCTGTGGAGTCATTATTATCAGCCCCATTTTGTTTTTAATGAATTTGAGATTTAGAATATTTAAGTAATTTGTTCAAGGTCACCTAGCTAATAAAAAGTAGTAGACTCAAACTCAAGTTTGAGTTTGTAGCAAGTCATAAGCTTCCACTCCATCATAAGAACAATGCCAATACTAAAGCCACATAGAAAATAAATCAATAGTTAAACCATCTCATTCTCAGTTCTGATCATTCATATATTTCTTTTATCTGTTATTATAAAAGAAATCATATTTCTTATGTCTGTTTTTATAAAAGAAAAAATCATATATAGATATGTATACACACATATAGGTATATATATATGTATATTTGTGGGTACTGTAATCACATATATGTGTATATATATGTGTATATATATACCTATATATGATAGCTGATGCATAACTGAGCATCAGCTTTTCAAGACTGGATAACCAAAAAAATACTTTGTACAATCTGTGGAGTTGCGCTAATCATCAACACTGTCATCTTATTCATAAATACTGGTTCCAGAAACTTAAGGTTTCAAAGAACTCTTGAGAAAGTTAGTCTATGTTAAAAGATGCTAAAACTCAAATTTCTAACTGCATGACCCATGCAGTTTCACTGTGAGCAGGAGTTTCACACTATCATTTCTGTGTATTGCTTCTTTGTTGTTGACTTGTAAGTGTTGAGTATTCAAATGAATGAATAAACATTTGTTCCTATTGGATCATGTTGTCAGAGACTGGGCTAAAGCTCCAAATGGTTCCAGTTAATGTCTACAATACTGCTTGTTTGTTTCAAGAGAAATTCTTCCTATGACCTGACTTCCAGAGCTATTCTTATGCTACAGAGGCCAGCTCTGTCATCAATAATTGTTATAAGACACACACACATACATGAAACATATATGTTGTTATTATAACACCTTTTCCAAGATACTCAGTTACATCATCCAAATAAATTGCTCAATAATTGAACATCATACATATATATGTGTGAACATATATGTACAAATGAATTTTGGTGAGTATTGTGCATATGCTTTAGGCAAACGATGTTTTGCAAATAGTCAGGTGACCTCCATTAGACAGATACAATATTGATTTCATTTTGTGCAAGAAGAATATATTCTGGAGAAACTCCATATCCTTTCTCATGTTTTTCAGCTAGAAGGCGCAGACCAGGAAACAAAGCCAGAATTTAATCACCATATTACATTGTCAGTGTTTTGAACCTTTTGGGTAAAGCCAAGATATTTACATTCTGAAGTTCTTCACCCAGCATGCTGAGTTCTATCTTGAATAAATGGAAAAGCAAAAAAAATTAGCATATGTACACAAATTGAGTTACTAAACATGTGAACTTAAGAGTCTCAGTTTAGGCAAAGTTTGGTTTGGAGCCACTTTGCCAGAAATGACTGCCATAAAAGGATGAGACACATTCATCTTAGTTAACATCAGAACAATTAAGCACATTGCTGTCTTCTCCAGCACAGAGCAAACTTCTGCTTTCCCTCCCAGAGCCTGCTGGGAACACTGATGATGCTCCAAGCTGTGGACGTATGCAGTGTGCCCAGAGGGGATTATTGAACTATTTTCAAAAAGGCCAAAGTTACATAACACAGATTTGCTTGGGGACAGCACTAGCAAATTGATTAAAACTTATTTGTGGCTTTTTATATTGTAATAAAAAAGTTATTACAGCAGCAGTCTCTTGGCTGTATGCATGCAGAAGTCTTAGACAGTGGGAAGTGGTGATGAGCATGGGATAGGAAAATCCCTAGGGTTCCTAGTTAAGCGTCTAATTGGATCTATTTAAAGGCTGGTTGTAGCAAAGAGGAGTTTTTGCCTTTGATCATGACTCCCCAGATGCCCAGCTTTCTTGCTGAACACAGGAGCTTCCCTCCATGGGCTCCCAGTGGTGTGCCTTGGACTGAGGAAACTCTGCTGAGACAGCTCAGTCCTTCCCATCTGCAGCACCATCCATCCATGGGCCACGGCGAATCCTGCAGCATCGAAAGCCCTAGTCTTCACCTTCTTCTAAACAGCCCCAATCCCTGTTCCATTTGCAAGATCACAGGAAAAGAATTCTTAATGTTAACCCTTTGAAACACCTTCCCTCGAAAGAGCAGAAGATACATGATGAGGGCCTCAGGTGTTAGCCTCCCCAACCAATTTAATAACTGCTCTCTCTCCCATTGCTTTCCTACTCAATGCTAGGAAAATGGATCCTGGGTTAGCCTCTCATTTGCTGCCTTCCAAGAGCCATTCTCTTATTTTCTTGCAGTTCCCAAGTGACAACTTTGGCAGAGGCTTGGGAAGAAGATGGATATTAAAGCATGAGCCATCAAGACAGAGATCCCAGAAGACTTCCTGTTGCTGTTCATTTTTTTTGAACATGAGATTGGGTGGGACCTTCAATTTTGTGGCACAGAGAACCTGGACTAGTAAAGAAAAAAGGAAGCAAAAGCCACAAATGTTATTCTTGCCTACAAATGCACTATGCTCAAAAGACAATTAGATCTACCTCGTTAACTGATCATTCTCAGACATGCATGCGAGAAGGGTATTGTATCAGGTATGGTGACTAAAAGGAAAATGGATGCTGTCCATTCTTTACAACTGCTGAATATTCACTTTTAAAATTTATTAAAAATCATAAGCATGCTCAGAACATACACTCACATCTTATCCTCTCTCTCTTCTTTGTTTTTGCACTAGTGAAAATTTTTAGCATGCTCAAATTCATACTCTGTATCTCTACAAGTTATCTCTAATGTTGAACATTGTCACCTGGGGCTTTTTTCCTGTCTTTTCTTAAATTCCATTTCAGTTGCTTCTCTCACCACCAGGTCACAAGCAGGATCATATTTATAGGTTTACAGATTGAGCAACACCTACACTATTGTGTGTTATGGCATTTTCTTTTTGAAATGAAATGCCCAGGTAACCAAAGAAACGTCTGTGAAAAACAGAAAAATAATGAAGTAGAAGTGGGACCACAACCCTGGTATCTGATTCCTAGCACAGAATCCTCTCTCTCAGTTTTTGGCATTTTATGAAATCACATGTTCTACTTCCAAAATCAAAAGATATGGTATGTAACATATAGAAAATAACAGCATTGATTGTATACATTCCATGACAGTGTGCCTTGTTCCTGGCTGGCACCGTGTTACTCTCAAAGTATGCGTATTTGTGTTTTTGTGTGTATGTGTATGCTTGTGTGTGTGTGTAAATCACAAACACTATCAGCATTTGGTGTGGGGTTAAGATACTCACACATGCCTTTGAAATAGGATCAGTGGTTGAATGTATTTTTTGAGTTGCCTTTAGATTGTCTCTCTTCAACCAATATGTCGCTAACTGAATTCATTGTTTTCATAATTTATTCTCTCCCAAGTGAAATGATCATTTTGTCAGTGTCAAACACCTTCAGGATAAAGCACTGCAGCTTCAGTGTGATTTGCTGAGGGTCTTTCTGATACAAATGGATTCCTCAGCTATAGCTTCATTTCCCCCTCCACCTTGATCCCTGTGCTCTAGTCTTCCAGATGTGGTAGACCCTTCTACTTATAGGCTATTTTCTTCATGAAAAGTACCCTTATTTTCTTTGATAGCTACTACAGATATCACGATTTCTGGGACATCTTTGGTGATGCCTTACCTACATAGTCTGGCAAGAGTCTACATTCTGTTAACGCTTATGGATGGCACTTCCAAAGTACATTGACCCCACCCTTAGACCGGAAATTGAGAACAGGATTATTTCCATACTCTCAGTACAAACAGAAAGTCAAACACATAACACAGTTAATAATAATAAGGCAGAAGTGGCTGAGTTACAAAAGAGAACTCAAAATCAAGGTTGTGATGATCATAGCCCTTGGCCTTTTCATAGTCAGTGGTGAGCAGTGAGCAATGGAGCCCCAGCTGGGGAGCCAGGTTCAGCACCGACTCATGGGGAACAGCTCCACCTGCTGAATGCAGTGTCATCCCTCCATCCCTTCAGCGAAGCTCGCTTCTAACCTAGATAGAAAGAGGTCACAGTTCTTTTTTTTTCTTTTTTTCTTTTTTAATAGAAACGACAGTATCACTGTAGGGACAAGGAGGCATTTTTCCTGGATTCTTCATGAATTATAAGACTATATATCTATAAAAAATGTCCACATCATCTCTGAACAAAGAAAGAAAAGAGAAGCGGCTATGTCAGTATACCAAGGCTTTCTGCAATGCATCCTTTAAAGAATTAGGGCACCGAGATACAAATAGTCATTACCATCTCCCTCTTCAATACAGTGAAAAAAAAGAATATCTATCCTCTAGTGAATGGAATTCTGCAGGATGACAAACACCAGTGTAAGTAGTAGGTGGGGATGAGGTGGGAGAGTCAAAACTTAGACAAATGTATCAGACATTTCTGGATAGTGCAAGTTAGCCAAACTACAAGGTATACTGGGAAAAGCAAAGGATGATGAATAAAATCATGTACAGAATCAAATGATGTATCTGGAGAAGGACCAGAAATCCAGCAACTTCTGGGAAGAAAGCACTGCACCAGTCATCCCAAACTGGCAGATCACAGAAATCTAGTCTTGTCTACAGTGGGCAAAAGCCATTTAGTGTCTTGGTGTTCTGCCTAGATGATTGGTGAACTACTTACTTTTAAGAAATTCTTTCCTCATTAATTCATTTTTTTTCTGGACAATTTACCTGAATATACTAAGTGTCTTAAGAGAATAGGTGTTAAATATAAATCCATTGTTCTTGCAAAAGGTCAAACATACATACAATTTAAGCAACCTAAGAATAAGAAATTCCAGTAAAAACACAAGCAAGTTAATTACCCTGTAAATCATAAACCAAGGTCAAAATACTGAGCTTCATTCTAGATGAATACAAGAAACAGACTTTGGTGATGAAATATAGCAAGTTACACAATCTAGACTATGTAGTCCTTCATTGGGGAAAAGAAAACATACATCCCTTAGGACAGTCTCATAATCCAAAGGAGAGAGGGAGGAAGAGAAAAGATGACACCCCGCCCCAGATCCTTTTACTTAAAAAAAAGTTAAACCTACATAGCTACCATTCATTTCTGAAATTCTTTATGCTTTGAGGATGATTTTCAAGTTGGCTTCTAAGTGTAGAACATGGGTGTATTTCTTCCCTCTGGCCTAAGGCAAAGACAGACACTTCCTAGCCATCAGTTGGAGTACCTGGCTTCGGCAAATCATATCCAAACCCCTCCTGCTGTGACTTCCAATGGCATTTGACTTATGTGGCCTGAATGCACTCTGCCTCTCCCTTGATTTCTCCATCTTTTTTATTCTTTCTAATTTGGGGTACTTTTTCACAATTAACCAGGAACTTCATGCTTACATGAATAAAGACACTAAAAGAATATCTTGACTGTTAATCTTTATGGAGCATCAATGTTGATCATTTGTCCTCTTTTAACAGAAGTTAAGTGTAATGATCCAGTATTAATCCAGTGTTCGTGGAATATATATATATATATATATATATATATGTTATGTCCTAGGTAGTACAAAGACATGAGTGAAAATTACTAAAATAGACTTCACCTTAGTGAAATTATACAATCCAGCTAATACCTAATGCTTGGATAAAGGCAGAGAGACAGGGACAGTGACATAGACAGGGACAGAGGATGCCTAGCACACCAGATTTGATTGTTTTTTTTTTAAATAACATTTAGCTATGTTTTCTTTCTTTTGTGAGCGGTTGGAAAAATTACTACAAAATAGCTTATTTCCAAATGCAAAGGATTTAACATGCCGATTAAGTTTCCAGGCAGAGGAAACAGCATGAGCTAAGGAACAGGAACAGAATGAATGGGCCACTTGTGAATGGGAACTTGGAATGGTTGGGAGTATGTAAGCCTTTTAGACAAGAAAACCTAGGTCAAAGGATCACTCTCAAGTTGGCATACAGATCACCACAGGATCCACAATGTGCCTTACTGTTTTATTCTCCCTAAATCAGTAAATCAGTAGTTGGCAAATTTTCCTGAGAAGGGTCAGAGGATAAACATTTTAGGTTGATAAGTATATAATCTCTGTCACAACTTCTCAATATTGCTGTTGCAGAGACAAAGCAGATATAGGCCAGCAGATGAGTAAGCATGGTTGAGTTCCAATAACAATGTTCAATGACTTTCACATGTCACAAAATATTCTTCAAATTTTCCAGTGACTAAAAATTTGAGACTATTTTTAACTTATGAGACATAAAAAGTAGTGGTATATGAGTATAATTTGTTGAATTCATCCCTGAAATATTTACTATCCATCTGCAAAAGAAAATATAAATTAATGTTTTGTGAGTAAGACCTGTATTATGGTACTTACAAAGATGGTATGTTTAAAAACAATTAAAACAAGCTTCTTTTTTTCCTTCTCATTTTCCTAAAATTCTAGTCTAAATTAAAGGGTATCAAGCTGAGATTTGCACAAGAATTCAAGAGATAATCTAAGTGACCAGATGAGAATTCATTGTTATTTTTTAGCATAGGCACTTATATATCTCAAAAGCCTAACATCACCTGAAAAGCTGATTCTCAAGTCATTTTTTTTTGTGGGTCATAGGTCTTGAACTTGGCCTGACCACTGTCCCTGAGCTCTTCAACTCAAGACTACCGCCCTAACCTTGAACTTCCTATTTTCTAAAGTTTAACTGGAGATAAGAGTCTCAGGTCCTTTTGTGCCCGGGCTGGCTTTGAACTTTGATCCTCAAATCTCAGCCTCCTGAGTAGCTGGGATTACAAGCATGAGACACCACGCCCTGCCCCAAGTCATTTTTGTACTCAAATGGTGACATTTTTCAGTTAATTATTTTCTTTATAGGAAGACAAACCATTAGGCCAAAAATTTCCTTATCACAATACCCCCAAAGTCGTATAGGGACCTTCCAAGTTCACTTTAAGCACTAATCTGAGACTTAGATGAAAGAAAAGAGTGGAAACCAATGATGCTGAAATTGAGATGCCACCTCAACTTCAGGTGTGGTGAGCCAGCTGGGAGGATGCATTCTTTCTGTGTCTGAGGGTACATACTCTTTCATTGGCTGTCTTTCCTCACAAGCTACTTGCTTCCTGTTCACTTTTCTCTTGTGTCTATATAGTAAGACAAGAATGATAAAGGAAGCAACTAATTAAAAACTGAGTTTATTGAGAATTTTCTGTATAATGTATCTCTATTGTCTTCTATTTTCAAGACATAATTATTTATGGATAACAATCATATATAATATTCTATGAAAGGCCTATTGTGTTAAAAATAGTATGTCTTTTATAAATATGCACCAACTCCATTTTAGTATTCCCCAGCCCTAAAAGTTAGGAAGCACAAAAATAAGACCTTGTTTCACTCCTTGAAGTAGAACCACTAGGAAGAAAAGTTAAGAATAAGGCCAGGAGTTTGGACTAGTAGTAGAGTGCTTGCCTATCGTGCATGAGGACCCGGGTTCAAGTCCTCAGTACCACATACCATAAAAAGCCAGAAATGGTGTTATGGCTCAACTGGTAGATCTCTAACCTTGAGGAAAAACCCAGGGACAGTGCTCAGGCCCTGAATTCAAGCTCCACGACTGGCAAAAAAAGAAAAGTTAAGAATAATTTCTACCATTGTAGAAATTGTCAACAAAGCTTCAAAATGTTTTGTGCAAACACATCTGTATGCATGAGTGCTTGTATGTGAGTGTAAGCATTTGAGGAGCAATTTATAAATTTAGGTTGTGAGGGAATTCAAATTCCTTGGTCTAGTGTGTAGTCAATAACTTCATACTAGAAAATTCTCCAAAGTAGATATTTAATTTTACAACATCATTGTTGGCCTTGGTCCCAGATACTCTGGACCAAGGTGATGAAGAAAGAGCACTTCGTCCCAATGATAGTTTGTCTACAATGCTGATGACCTAAGGTGAACCCAAAACCTAATATACAGAGAATTCAAAATGGGCTTGAATGGCCTTTCCACTTACTCATCCCTAGTCTCTCTGCAAAATGCATAATCTCCAGTAGAATCCCAAATTAAATGTCACATCCCTTTAAAACCCTATCTCCCACTCTTAGGCAAAATTAGTTGTCCACTTCTCCTCCACATTCCTCCTGCTCACTATACAAAATTCTACAATTGCTATTATGCATTTAGCGTACTAAGTTGCAATTTTTCTGTTTACACATCTGTCTGTTTCTGTTAGGATAGACACCCTCAAGGGTAAAGATCAGGTCATATTTGTTTTTTCATTTCCAGCATTCAGCACATCCCTGACATTAACAGCCACTTAAAACAAATTTTAGTATCTTTTATTATTGAAAATGCACAACCACTGAAAGCATTCCAAACAGCATCGTCTTGTGTAAAAGGTTAAATGTCTTATCCTTCATCTAGAACATCAATCTCCTTTCCCCAAAATAAAAATCAGGCTAAAAAAATTTAATGCCTAAATACTTCTGAAAACACTTCTACCATTTCACACCCATTACAAAACCATCACTCTATCACACACACAGGAATGGTGCACCTGCAGCCACCTGAGGAGACAAGGTGCAAATTCTTGCAAATTCAAAAGGCCAGAGAAACTGCTGAGTAAAAAAGGTAGAGTTTTTGTTGTTGTTGTTGTTGTTGTTTGTTCTTTTCCTGCTAAATCCCAGATACATTTTAAAATTTTTATTACCTTATTATATAATATTTCTTTTCACTCAGAGGCACTTTTCCTGTCTTAATTCATATTTTCAGTGGTTTCCTTCAGTTTGTCTACTGGTCTCTGTCAAAATGGCTTTCTCTGTCTATGGGATCTTTATGCCTGTCTCTTACATTTCTTTGTTAAGCAATCTCTACTGTCTAATTTTCTCTGTTTTCTTTTACCCCTGGCATCTACTATTCTCTTTCTTTGTTTCTCTCTGACTTTTCCACTCTATCATAGCCCTCCTTTCATGTTTCTTTCCTATGTTTAAATTTGCATTTTTTGTTATTTCCATTCCTTCTTCCTTTAATTCTACTCCCTTTTCTTTTTCTGTCACTACTCTTCAAATTCTCCATTCAGTGTTCACAGTTAGTTAATACCACCCCTTGGCTTTACAAGGCCATTTTGCTTTCAGTAGTAGAGATTTAATGTTGCATGTGGCTGTTAATCTTACTGTAAATACACGGAGCATCAGATATTCATTATATATTCATTCATTTGCACATCTATGTTTCAGAGATGGGGACCAAGACCAAGACAGAGACTGAAATTTAAATAAAAATACATAGTAGTATCGACTTGAGAGATGACAGTCAGTAAAATTTCTGGCATGTGCAGTCAGGTTGGTAAAATCACCCCAAGATAGCTTTCTCCTTAGAATCACCAGGGATGGCTAGAGAAGAAGGCCTGGTGAAGCATATTAGTGCATACTTGGAGAGATCTTACCACTGAAAAAGACAGGGGAACCAAACTCTCTCCTAACAGCTGTGATTAGAAGAAGCAAAAGAAGAAACGTAAAGGTGAGGGCTTTGTCCAGGTCAGTTGTAACAAGGTCAAGGACACACATTTCTTTGATCTTTCTTTTCCTTTTATTTTCATTTTTTTTTCAGAAAACTTGTTTGAAAACAACTGAAGCAATGCATTTTTCTGAGCAAAAAACAAAAAAATGACAAAAATTAGCTATCATCTCAGCATTCATCATAACCACAGTCAAATGCTGAGAACCACAGACACTTCCTATGTGTGTATACACACATTATTTACTTTATTTTTGTGTCCCTGGGAATTGTGCCTAATGGTTGGTACTTGCAAGCCACAATCCACTAGTCTGCCAGCAATTTTGCTTTCTATTTTGTTCCTGGGAGAGGGTCTTACTAATTGTGTCCAGGCTGGTTTGGAATTGCCAATCCTCCTTCCTCTGCTTTCACTGTCACTGATATTACGGACCTCCATTACCATGCCCAGGAAAACAAAATCACAACATACTATTAATAGCCTAGTGGTAGAGTGCTCACCTAGCACATGCACAAAGAGCCAGGTTAGATTCCTCAGTACCACATACATAGAAAAAGCCAGAAGGTGCTGTAGCTCAAGTGGCAGAGGGCTAGAAAAAGAAGTGTCCAAGGACAGTGCCCAGGCTGTGAGTTCAAGCCCCAGGACTGGCAAAACAACAACAAAAAAGAAAATGGACTGAACTTTTATTCCATGCAAGTAAATATCTAGGAACTTAGATATGAAAGAACCACATAGACAGAAAATATCCTTGGCTTTACGGACCTCAGGTGGTTCTGTTTTGCAATCTATTTCTTTTTTCCTTTCCTGGTATTTCTTGAGATAATTTTTCTTAGTCAACATATGCATTTATGTCTTTTAATATCTTCAGAAATCTGCAACACACTTGTACAAGGTCATAGCTTGTTTGTATTACATGAAAGCCAGTTTTCTCCAAAGTAATAACAAATAAAACAAATATTTAATATGCAAGTTTCATGTGTAAAGAGGTGGAGATGTTAAGAGGGATATAAAGAAAATAGTACAACTGTACCCTGAGCCCTTAGTAAAGATAAACTAATAGGAGTGATGAAAAGTACATGCAAGAACAGAAACATTATCGTGAGTAACATATTAGAAATATCTTTCAGTCAGACACACCTAAATACTAGTAATATTAAACAGCATGTAGAAAGCCATGAAGATAACAGCTAATTCACTCATTGCCTTCTCTGTACCAGAGGCTACATTAAGCATTTGTACATGTTGTCATCTCTCTTAACAGCATGCAGTCTCATAAAAAGTACACATTACACTCCGTACTTTGCCAATGGGGATACTGAGGCATAGAATTACATAGTTACTGGCCTAAGCTCATGCATCTAGTGTAAGTGAGACAATAAACTTATTTCTAAGTTTTATACTGTATTATAAATAACGTATGGTTTTTTTTACCACTTCATTTTTGTTCCTGATTTGGCGGCTAGCCAGAAAATATAATTTCCAAGGAAACACTGATCAACAGACAGTAATATTCATAGGGGTCTATGTACTTCTCATGTGATCTCATGTGATCAGGTATATGACATTGGAAGTCAGATTTTCCATTCATGATTTGATGAAAACCGTGAGCCTGCATGGAAATTCTTCCAGCTCTGAACCAAAAAATAAATGAAGTCCATTAATACAAAATGGAAATTGTACAGATAATGGAAGAAGTTCACAAATCTTAAAACTCATGTTCCAATCTTAAGGGAATAATTGTCAAGTTTGAGTTGTCCTTAAGAATTTCCTGGGGGGGTTTCGAACCATGAAGTCTCCTGACATTATTCTTCATTGAGAAATCTGAAAGTGAGCCCCATAAGGGATTTGTTTGGGGGAATGTGAGTGTCTCTTTGCCCCATTAACAATCTCTCCATCCTTTCAGCCAAATGCATGTCAGCACAAACAGACTGCAGGTGAGTTTCTAAAACAGGGTGTTGAACATGACTGAAATCACCCTCTTTCCTTTAATGGAGCTAATCAAGCGTGTGGTGGAATTGCTGAGATAAGGGGAAGACTTTTCACTTTTCACAACAACTCCAAATTCCCCTGTATAGGCCCTGGAACAAGATGGATAGTCCTGAGTGTTGAGCATCCATAGCCCCTGCTACTCGGGCTAGGGCACGATGGCTAGAGGCATCCATCCATGGGCACATAGGCACAACTTGATTAGCTGGTTTTCTGATAACATGATTCTTATTAGTACTTTCTTTTCAAAAGCACACAAGTTGTCTATACTTTCACTCTAGGGTCATTAGGCAGCAGGGAGTGACAAAAGAACTCATCTCACACATTCTCCCTGGATAACAAGAAGATAGACAGCCACATCAGGGGGTGAGCAGAGGTGAAGGCTTCGATCAATCTACAGCAAACTTATTTCTAAATACAGTGTCACAGGAGAGTTCACAGACACGAGAACAGGGAGGCCCAAAAGTGTGTCGTCCACGCCAGCAGTTTCCTTACCAACTCGGGACTATGATCTCTGAGTTCTCACTAGAGTAACTCAAAAATGAACCCATGCCAAGAAAACCTCATAAGCGACTAGAAAGAGTTTTGAGTTAGACTGGGAGAAAGTTAAATCTTAGCTTGGTCACTTGCTACCTGGGCGATCTTGAGCAGAAACTCCCCGCCCCCCATCTACAGATCTTAGAAAGATAATAAGGGACGGCCAGTCTGAAAATACCTATTAAAGAACAGAGTGAAACAATATGGTGATGTTCCAGAGCTAACTTCAGATAAGCAGCTTGCTAGTGTTAGTGACTATTTATGTGAGCAATAAAGAAGTTATTGTAATCATCACTTTGTCCTGATGCAGAAAATGTTCCTTAGCACTCACAAACTTCCTTTTCTTCTCTTCCCCTAAAATGTTAGAAGTGAGAAAAGCAGTAGATGGTGACTCAGTTTAAATTTTTAAGCAAGTGAAATCCATTAACATCAATCCACACTCCCTCAGGGTGAATACTGCGGCTCCAGAATGTCATACCCTAGGTTCTCTTGACTGAGGCCACCTTGACTATTATGTTTAACTCCATATCAACTGCATAAGACGATTAAAGAGAGAGAGGGTAGGTGGCACTACTGCGTCACCCTCCTGACACACCCCTTCTCACCAGCAATAACACCAGTTATAAGCAGTCTTTTCTTGAAAGTTCATTAGCAGCATTAAAAGTGCAGTAGAACTATGTGCAGGCATCTCATGCTTATAATCTTAGCTACTTAGGAGTCTGAAATCTGAGGATTACAGTTTAAAATCAGATAGAGTGGAAAAGTCAGGAAGACTCAGCCTCCACAAGAGAGCCATGGCAAAAGTGGTAGAGTGTCTCAAGGGAAAAAAAAAAGTTGGGACAGTGCTCAGGCCCTGAGCTCAAGCCCCAGGACTGGCACATACACATTAAAAAATGTACAGTAAGTATGTTATTACAATGAATCTCATTTTCTTTTCTTTTTTTATGTATGTGGTACCAAGCATGGTAGGCAAGCACTCTGCCACGAGGCCAAATTCCGGGGCCCTTAAATCTCATTTTCAGAAGGTCCCATCCTCTCTTTTTATGAGGAAGACCATTACTTTGAATAAGGTCTCTTACTATGAAGCTCTCCACCAATAACTTCAACCTCCAAAACCCTTGAGTTCCATAATCACTCCATTTTATGTCCACAAACCTTATTGATACAGCCACATCATCTTTACCAAAGCTTGATGCTAAGATGTAGCTGTATGCTAACACCAGCCAGTGTTGGACAAACCCAAGCATCAGTCATACAGTGTGAGTAAATGTTTCTGGTCTTATTCTACTAACTGGCCTGCTTATAGCAACACCTTGCTTTTCTTATAGGAGGGATGTAGATGATATACATCTTCCTGTATTATATATAGGAATCTGGTGTGAATGAAACTGAAAACTAAAGTCTTTGAAAACTAAAGCATTTTGCAAAGAGGGAAAAAAAAGGTGATAACTGATCTAAAGTGGCATAACATTCCAGAGTGCTATAGAAAGACACAATGTCTTTTATACACTTGTAAAATTTCATATAGAATTTCCTACAGAGTATTTGCATCTTTAAAAAAATTTCTTCTGTACTTATATCTATGAATAAGCCCTGTACTAAACAGTGCACAGTAAGATTCCACCTTCATTTCTTTCCATGAGTTGACTACTCCATCTATCTACCCAATCTGAGCAGAATTTGAGCTCTTCACAACTATGCGTTGTATTTCCCTGGAATCTGGCTCTACTCTGCCCCTAGCACATCCCTTCCCTGCCACTGAACAGAAATTGTTTGGCAATCTCCCTTTCAGGAGAAACAAGTGTATTTTTCTAGCTCTTCTAGCCTGGGATAGAGGGCAAGAATTGAAAGATACACAAAAACAGCACAAATCATTTGCATACACTTAATGATTTAATACAGACAGGCATGGACCCAAATTAATTCATTCTTCAAATGCCCTGGCCAGTGCTATTGATCATTAAGAATTAAGCAAAAGAAAATCCTTTGCTGGGAATGTGTATGTGGAAAATGTCAAAGCATCAGGTATCCAGCTGGGATTTGGTGTGCAAACAAGGACAGTCATGGATCTCAATGATCACACTAGTTTCGATTTTCTTATTGACCCTGAGATACCAAAATTCACTACACGGCTGATGTGAGTGTATTTTTTTTGCTTTACTCATAATTTTAAAACTCCATTTAATATGAGGATTCTCAGGCTCATAGAATGGAGTGTCTTGATCAGGCAATATGTTCTTGCACAAAAGCGCTAAGAATCACCCCCAAATCTGTTTACTTCCAAACCTTCTTTCTTCTGCAACACATCACAATGGCACAGTATCAGACTAACTAGGAAAGCAATTGTGTAGAACTGCTAGGAAAAAAGGAATATATTTTACCATTTTTCTTCCAAAAAAAAGAGATAAAAGAAAACAGGAAACTACACATCAAAATATAACCAACTCAACTATTCCTATACAAACTCTCTAGAAAACTGCATTTTCCATTAAATCAGAAAATGACTCTATTCTTGAAATGAAACAGATCTGAAAGTGTAATGATTATAGGTTACCCTCCTTCAATCACTAGAGGTAGATGCCAACTCTTGTAATATCAAAGGTCCATGGTAAATCCCTTGCTTTAGTATAAAGTGACAGAGCTCACAGCTAAAAGTAGGCCATTCCCACCATCACTAGAAATCAACTCAACATTAATCCTATGAATTCCAGAGATCTAAGCTTTTCTAGCCTCCCAAAGAATCCCCGGCCAGCCTTGGGGATTGGAGTTGGATTACTTGTAGTTGCAAGTCTTTGCTCTAGCATGGATCTATTTCCTCTTGGCAATTCTTCTAGCCTTGCAGAGCCTCAACTGCTTCATCTGTGTGATGGAAAAGTGACTTTATATTCAGGGCATGGTTCTAAAAATTAAATGGGATGGGACCTGCCTAGCATGCAAGAAGACCCAGATTCAATTCCTTGGTACCACATACATAGAAAAATGCCAGAAGTGGTGCTGGGGCTCAAGTGATAGAGCTCTAGCCTTGAGGAAGCCCACAGGCAGTGCTCAGGCTCAGAGCCCAAGCCCCAGACTGGCAATAAATAAATAAATAAATAAAATAAGTGGGATGATAAATGCAAATCATCTACCAGCCCCAAGTTGGGACTCAGTGTATTCACATGGTTATGGATGGAAAACATCAAGATCCAGAATAACTGAAGAAAAGAGGGCCATCAAAACCAGCCAGGCCCTCATGTTCTATGCAAATGCAGCAAGAAAGCTCTCATGAAGGCAAAATTAAAGACAAGTTAAAAGTCTTTGGGCCGGGAGTTTGGCCTAGTGGTAGAGTGCTTGCCTAGCATGCACGAAGACCTGGGTTCGATTCCTCGGTACCACATGCATAGAATAAAGCTGGTGATGAGGCTCAAGTTGTAGAGCTCTAGCCTTGAGAAAGTCCAGGGACAGGGCTCAGGCCCTGAGCTCAAGCCCAGGACTGGCAAAAAAAAATCTTTGCTAGCAAACTGTAACACTACTACCAGTGAGAAAAAGGCAGCATGGTGAATCGAAAAAGTTCAAATGAACTCAAAAATAAAAACAACTGTCACCGGGATTTTTTTAATAAAAATTATTGATGGTGGAAATCCTTGGAATGGAAGGATAAAAAATATATACCATCATGCCCATTATGCACACATACACAGACGTGTGTATGCGTGTGTATTACCACACTAAGCAATACTATGTAATTTTAGATCAAGGCACAGCATGCCTGTGATGAGTGGGGGAAGGAACAATATGTTCTTGCTTATGACATCAAGCTCATGACAAATGATTCATACTCAGCACCTTTCATGCCAGAAGATACCCCCAGGTGTTCCACCGTCTCTAACAACAGTTTCCACCAAGCAAGAAGACTACAGCACGGAAGAATCACATCACACCCACGGAGGAGGCAGAGCAGTCATGTCTTTACACAACTGCACAAGTCCAACAGCTGAGGGGGCAGAAGAGAGAAGGGAAGGCTACGAGCCAAGAATCCAGAATTCCTCTTCATTCTGACAGACAGCCTATAATTACCACCCATTTGCACCTTGAAAGCAGGTGTAATTGTAATCACAGGCTCTTTGTAGCACAGGATTTTTTTAGCTAAAGGTGAGACAGGTTTGGAGCATGTATGTTGCCTGAGTCCCTGACTGAATTTGAGGGAGACTTAGTACAGAAGAATATTACAATATAAAAAGATGAGAGATCTTGATTTTTACACTTTATTTCTGTTTGGAGATTTCCCACAGTGGGGTAATGTGGAAGAAGTCCTAATGGTTGTAGAGGAATTCACAGTCATGGGACCTTCTTACATATATTCTGGCAAAGGATTTTCCTTAATAAATCTGACATGAATTGCCCTCTTGTTAGAGATGGAAGTTCTGGACCAAAGCATGATGAATTGGCTATGGTCCACCCACAAGTCAGTAGGACTGGAAGTTACATTGCATCTTTGTTTTCATCTTACAAAGTTTGCAAAAACTTTTAAGCTTTTGTCTCCTATAAGTTTGGTCCAGACAATTAGGCAAAAGTTGATTTTGGAGGACCTGGATGAAATTGATTTCTCTTTCTCCTCTGTGGGTACGTGTGCATAAAAAAGAAGAGTAAATATGTGTGATGAGCAGGGCAGAGACTCAGGAAGGGGTGGTGACGGTCCATGTCTTTCTGAAGTCAGACTTCCGGAGTGGTGATTTCATGTCATTGGTTATCATCTTTCATGTGTTCAAACTTTTAGCACTCACCACTTTGATTTTTTTTCCTACAACCTCTCTGATTTGCTTGTCTGTCCTAGACTCTAACCCTAACCAGTCCTACAGGACCTAGATATATCAATACAAAGACCAAAAAATAAAAATAAAAATAAAATGGGTTGGCAGTGCTTGGCCCCATTTCTTAAATGGAGGTTAAAATTTGCCAACTATGTACTTTCCTCTTCTCTCTTTCCAAGATCTTTCAAGAGATGAATTGATGTAGAGGTCTAATGGGTAAGTGATATTTTACAGCCTGAATTACATTAAAAGCCAGAAATGTTTTCTTGACTCCAAAGTTTTTCCTCCTAATACAACAAGCTCTAACATATTGGAAGTGTTTTAAATTTCCCCCATAAAGCCAGAGCTTTGAATTAATAGCTGAAAGCAGTGTGAAACTTATTCAATCAGCCTAAGAAGCTTAAAGTTCAAATTACAGGATTAATTTTAGTGGCTGTGATATTAAAGATAAGATAGTTAGGTTAAAGGATAAGGGTAGAGTTGTCCAAAACTTGAATGGAAAGAATATCAACTTCAATATTCAATAATTTGATTCAACCCCTCCTGGGAACCTTAAAAAAAAAACTTGTCTGTAGGTGGGCTTAATTTTAAGGAACACTGCTGATACTCTCAGGACAGAGCAATCAATACAAAATACTATGCATCACATTTTGCCATAATGTAGGAATGTACAATAACAAGCTATATTTTAAATGCCCCCCCCAAAAAAAAACCTGACAATAGGCACAACTCTGGAAATTTTCCAGGAATTATACCACACAGGAAAACAAATTATAAGGCACCGAGTTGCTTAGATAGTGCACATTATAAACATTGCTATTCCCATTTACCTGACTGAATCTTCACCTTACATTTGTTTCTCTCCCTTTTTCTAGATCTTTTATTATTTTTTAAATGTTCTTCTGTTCTGCTTAATAGCAGCACAGAGGAGCTTCCACAGTTTTAAATTATCATCAGTTATTCCCATCAAAGCTAGTCTGTTACTATTTCAGGTCATTCAAGTTTCTAGGTGGGGTTGAAACTGAAATAGCTCTCTCAGATTCCCAGTCCTGCAGTCTTTCCGGGGGGGGGGGGGGAAGAAATGTAAAACCATCTTTGATATAACCATCTATCAGAGTCATGCACCCTGAATCCTCTGGAATTTCCTCCTGGGATCCACCAATCCTCTTTCCTGCTTTCACACAGACAATACCGTCTTTATTGATGTTCCTCCCTAGAGGAGGCCGGGGGTGTGCGGGTGGGGGGGAAGAACAGGGGACTCTTGTCTCTGGGATCTATCTGGTCTTCCTAAGAAGAGACTGAGCACTGCGGAAAGCCTCAGCTCTCAAAAGAAGCCTGCAAGTGCTTTTGCCAAGATCTCTTCTCTAAAACTTGATCCCTGCAAGCGGAGGACACCACTGGCTCCGGAACACCTTACATCCCACTGCAGTTTGGGTCACTAGAGGCGAAGAATGAATTAGGCGCTCTACATGAAAAGAATGCAAGAAGCCTACAAAAATGGTCTTTTAGACTGGTCCTCAAAGTCTAGCAAGTGCAGGGAAAGTCACTTTGAGGAGATGTCAGTCAGCTTGGGAAGTTAACCCTTTCTTTTCTGCATCCAGAATGGTTGAATGTCCCTCTGCTTAATCTTCACTTGCACAGACCAGTAGCACTAAAATAATTTAATAATAATAATAATAATAATAATAATAAAGCAGGAAAGAGGAATTTGTCTCCCCCTTTCAGACAATTGTTTGGGATTTCCTTCCTTCCAGAGGACTCTGCAGGTGCCGGTGGAAGGGAGGGTAGTGGAGGTAATACAACTCCTGAGGGAGATGGACAGAGAAAGGCACTTTGTAGCATCTCTCCAGCCCCTAACAACCATCCTCCCCAAATCCTCCATCCCACTGGGCGCTGCCCACTTTAACCCTTGGCATCTTCGGCCCCCTGTGCCTCTCAGCTCGGCTCTACTCACGCTGCTGTTGTGGCCAGACCAGTGGACCATGGCTTGGTTGTGCGCCGAGTCGCTGGTCAGAGCGAAAGTGGTGCTGGTCAGCCTGAGCTCCTCCATCCGGAAGCGGGTGGCTTTGTCCGGGTCCCTCTGGGGAGCCCCGGGCTCCGGCCGTCCTCCATCGCTGAGCACTCCCCGGGGGCTTCGACTGGCGCCTTCTTCCAGCTCAGCCTCCTCCGGGTCTGGACCACTCCTTCTCCTGCGGCCGGAACGAGCCACCGCGATGGACGCCCCGGAGTCGCGGGACCTCTCCAGGGACAGCGCTCGGTCCCCGGGGGCCACTGCAAACAGGGGGCGCCCAGGAAGGGCAGGGGCGTGGGGGGCGCCCTGCCCGGGGGTCCCCGGTGAGACGAGGCCCCCGGGGTCGGGGTCCAGACCGGGGTCAAGCTGAGTGGCTCCAAGGGGCAGCAGGAGTGGGCGCTGCGCACGCGAGGAGCGAAGAGGACCAAGAGCCCCACGCCCGCGACGAGCGCGCTCAGCCCGGCCGGGGAGCCGCCACCGCCTGCGCCAACTTTTCCCATCTCGGGAGCAGAGAGAAGCGGAGACCGGGAGGGGATGGGGGGTCGTCCCAGACCGCGGACGGCGACGCGGGGCTCTCGGCTGGCGACGGCAGGGACGGGAGCTCAGGATCCCAACTCCATCCAAGTTGGGGCGCGATGGGGAGGGCGGGCGGGCTGGTGGTGGTGGTGGTGGTGGTGGTGGTGGTGGTGGCGCGGGGCAAGTGGCGGCCGCTTGCCCCGGGGCTGGGCTGGTGCGGAGCGCGGGTTGGGACAGAATGAGCCACCGCCGGCGCGCAGGGGTGGAGCTGAACTGAAGTCACAGGCGGAGCGGGCGCGGGCTCGGGCGCGGGCGCCGGCGGGGGACGCGGGAGCGGGCGAGCGCAGCCGGGGACTCCCGGAGCCGCGCGTCCCGCCGCCTAGCTGCGCTGCGCACCCCGGGGAGGGGGAGGCTGCCCGCCCCGCACCAGGGCGCCCGCCGCCCGGCGTCCCCCTGGCCTCTCCCGCCCCGCGTCCTCTCCCCGCCCTGCGCCCCCGCCTCGGTGCGTTTGCGCCAGCAGCCCCGCGCAGCCTTCCTCTTCCGTGGGGGCGGCCGGCCTGCGGGCTCCCGGAGCCGCCGCTGGAGTGAGATGGCGGGGGGGGGGGGGGGGGGGGGGGGGGGGGGGGGGGGGGGTGGAGGGGGGTGGAAATGTATGGAGGATTCCTGTATCTATATGATTTCTGTCGGTCTCTGTTGCTGCTTCTCTCTTGCTCCTGTCTCTCTGGCGGTGTCCAGGCTGGGAGCTGGGGAGGGGTGGGCTCCCGCGCGGCTTCCCGTCTCCGGGTGGGTGAGTTGGCGTCCGGATCTCGTACTCTGAGCTAAGCCTGTGTGTGGCACAGCTCGGGGGAGACAGCAGCAGAGAGTGATGTAATTCAGCGATCTCTCTCTCTTTCTCCCTCTCTCTCCCCCTCCTTCTCCCCCTCCTTCTCCCCCTCCCTCCCTCCCTCCCTCCCCTCCCTCCCTCCCTCCCTCCCTCCCTCCCTCCCTCCCTCCCTCTCTCTCTCTCTCTCTCTCTCTCTCTCTCTCTCTCTCTCTCTCTCTCTCTCTCTCTCTGTCTGTCTCTCTCTCTCTCTGTCTCTCTTTCCCACCACTCTCTCCCCTCTCTTGGTGTATGTGCGCGCGCATTCACGCGCGCCCCTATGATCACGACCTCCCATGGAACTCACTGTACTCACCCGAGGTTTCCAGCGCCTAATCGCGCTCCAGAACCCGTTTCTCAGCTTATGTATCCTGGCATTCCTGAAACAAGGCAGACGAGGACAGGAAGACCAAATCTGGAACTTGGACAAAATGACCTCTTCATGTCTTTATATTTCATATGACATTGAGTCCTCACAGTCTCCTAGGGTAAAAATTCTGTCCGTCATTCATTCCATATATTTACATGTTTAAAAAATATTACTTGCCTTCATAGCATGCTAACACAGGAAAAGAGGTGGAGCGCTAGTTGTATCTGGGTATACCTGGCTTCTGGCTCCTGGCAAGAAAGAGCCTTCAGGAAGGACAGCATAAGCAAGGCATTCTTGGATGGCGGATTCTAATTTGCTGGGGGATCTCAAACCAGGCACTATCTGTGATCCGACTACATTTTAAGACCAAATGGTTACATGAGATGGCCTTTAAAATCCTGTCCACCCCTAAAGTTCCATAATCGTATGATTTTAATATTAATCCACTCAGGTTTTCTGCTACCGTTCAAAAATTGAGATGGAGATTTAGTGGAGGTAGGTGGGATTCCAAAATTACAAAGAAGTTCTTAAAATCTAAGGCTTTACCCCCAAAATTGATAGTTTGCTTTTGAAGTTTGAAATGCCTTCAAATGTCTTTGCAGTCTGACTTTGTGTACCAAATAACATTCTCGCAGGCATATGCTAATTGGAAAACTATGTAACAAGTATATATTGATTGAATACATGAAAAACACAAGAAAATAGCACCAGTCCCAGCTTTTAATTGCTTTTTTTGTTCACTCACACATCACCTCATTGAAAAATCTGAATTTTGTGTTTGCCATGAGATGCACTTAAAGTAATAATGATAATTATTCTTCAATTAACAAAACGCTAATGCTTCTCAAAATCAACTTCTGTATCAACTCATTCCATTCAATTGTCATAAAAAGGTGGATCTGTTATGGCCAATACAAAAAAAAACAAAAGGACAAAGTGTTAAGGCTTCTTAGCCATTAAGTTCCAAGACCTGAATGGGCCAAAGATTGAAGGGCAGAGCTGGTTTATTCTTCCACAAACAGCAAAAATACTTATGCCTGATTCTTCTAAATCACAACAAGCTAGGGCCTGTAGAAGAAGAGACCAACAGAACTTCTCTCCACCCTATACTGCAACTGTTCTTAGTCAAAATGCAGTGATCATTTTCCTCCTCAGAAAGGCTTTCAGAGTTTTGCAGGATCATTTACTTAATGTCTTCTTTCCATGCCCTGCTAACCTCCTTTCCAGCTTGGATAAATATATGGGAATACCTCCAAGAAAGGAAACACAGAGTGAAGAATGAGAACCCAAATAATCTTTCATCCAAATTAAGATGAAAGAAAGAAAAAGAAAGAAAGAAGGAAAGAAAGGTAGAATCAGACTTTTCTGGCTTTAGTCTATTTAGGTTATTGAAGTTTTTAAATACATCTCTTCCTGGAAAATAATTGGTATAATAGAGTAGATTTTTCTTTCCCAGAGTATCCAATTTCCATCCTTCCATTTGTTAGAACTTCATAAACAGGGGATAGGTGGATCCATTTGAGAACAAAGCTACATGAATGTTGAAAAACTTGGCCCCAAGTGCACGTCCATTGTGTTTTTCTACGGGTCCATAACACCATCTTTTCTCTTCATTCCTCATGCTGGGAGAGCATAGCCCCTTCACTCACAATGCCCTATTCCATCTACTCCAACAGTCTTTTCCAAAAGGAGGTGCACACACTGACTAGCGCCACACAGTGATGCTTTGGGGGGAGGGGCAGAAAAAATAAGAGGGGATGTTTAATTTTATTAGGAAAACGAAAGGTGATACTTGCTAATGTTCAGTTTCTAATGAACATAATTGTCTTTGTACATATAGATGCATCTGTATATATGGACACATTAGAGAGATGGATAAAGAAGAAACAAGAGACAGAAAGAAAGAGGAAAGACAAGGAAAGTGAATGTTCTGAAGCCATAGGATTGGTATTTATACGCAGGTTTAGACACGGATCCTACTCCCAAAAAGGCTCTTTCAAAAGCACTTTAAAAAATAATTTATTTTAAATAAGTATTACCCTTAATCAACATACCACTGTAAGCAGAATATCCAAACTCCTTATCATGAACTGTCGGGTATGTGTTTCTCAGTGACATGGGGCAATATTCTTTCCTCCTCATTTCTATGTGGAAACCACTCAGAGCTCTAATGAGCCAAGATCCTTTCCAATTCATAGCCCTAGCACATGCTGTTTTACTGCCTACAGTGACACACACTTGGCCTCACATGGCTGACCTTACTTCTTTGAGATGCTCACCTTATAAATACATGTAATTAGAGAGACTTTCCCTGACCTCCCCTGAAGAAAGAAATTCTTCACATTTTCTCTGAAGAATTCTTTTTACTATTACCTTTTTCTTGTATGTATTACAGCCTTCAATTATTTTGTATGAATTTGTTTGGGAATAATAACTTCTCCAAACCTACATGTTTTACCAGTGGTTCCCTTCCTTAAATGGCTCATTAAGGGCTCAACAAAGAAAGACTAGCTGGCTGGCTGGCTGGCATTCTTGTAGCAAAACTGTCTGAACAATTCCTTGCAGGTTAACATGGAGTCAATCAGATGTGTACATTGTGTGAGAAAATATGCTAGGGATTTTTAAATGCAGCAGCTTACAGGCTTGATGTGAAGTTTATCTCAGCCAGATATTATCCCCCCCACCTATTTTCCAGCATTTAACCAAATTCCCAGGATCCTATTGAAAATGAGTGCAAGAGGCAAGCCTACCATGCAGGCATCCTAATACTTACTATGTTCTTAACTCCAAGCAATTGTTCTTTCTACTCCAATCAAACTAATTACAGATGACATTTATTGGTGGCTTACCATGTGCCAGGCACTCAATTAACACTTTGAATCCATTTTTAGTAATGTGGAGCAAGCAGTGTTGGAAACAAGTGAGTGAGTTTAATTTTCAGGGCAAATGTACACTCCATTGCCACTTGCTTTTGTTTGGTGTATGTGGTGGAGCAATGCTGAAAGATGGGGATATCCTTTTTTTAATGACATTTCTCCCTTCACTTCAGGAGCTATATTGGTTAGTTCCATAGCCTAGGCTGCTCTACTTAGAATGAATGCCTTGGCTTCCACTTGTACTCAATCACATTATATTCTTTGCCATGATTACAATGTCTTTTAATAGCTCTCAAGATACTTGGCTCCCCTTGGATACCATTGAAACAAAGTGTCTTGTACTACAGATCAATGTCATGAAGAACCACAGGAAGGAAACTGGGGTGAATTACTTGCAGGATATTTGTACTGCCTGCCAAGGGAATGATGGGGATTTCCAAAACCACCCTTTAAAATGCATCCAGGTTTCCAGAGGCACTGTCCTACGTAAAAATCCAATCCTTGCATCTCTTCTCATTCTCCCAACCTAAGTGGCTTTTAGCAGAAGAACTGAGCCCCTCTTATCAGTAGAAGCAGGGCTAAGGTTATCCAGCTGACTCATGAGAATGTGATTAAAACTAATTCAACTTTGTATGCCTTTTGGAGATAACAATACTTTCCTGTGTGTATGTAGCTTCTATCTCCCAGACCTCTAAACTTTTTTTTCCCCTTCTTCTAGTTTAATAAATCTTGCAGCAGCTCCAAAAGATAGGTAGGGGGCAGATTGTGCCTCTATCTTACAGAATAAATAGGCATTTATCCAAGGTCATGGAGTTAGAAGCTAAGTGTACAACAGAATTTTGTTGCCCTCTCCTCTGTTAGTACTACTCCAATTTGCACATGCATATATTCAACTTCAAATTTCAGAGTATTTTTATTTGGCTTTTATGCATTGTTTACACAAATCATTTCAGGTTTCACAGGACAGTTTATACAATTAAATACAAGAAAGGAATCATGAAATAATAGCATTGTTGCTTTGTGGACTCATATACATGCATATTTCCCCATTTAAATATTTATACATAAAGTGAAGTTGATAATATTTTCACTATAATGAGAAAGTTTATTTAGAGATGGTGTTATTGACTTATAAAAATATACATTTACAAAAATGTGTTTTGAATGCATTAACATAACATCTTTATAAATCTAAAGGGGTCTAAAACCTATGAAAACGAACACATGATCCATTTTTCTCTGCTGTGTTCCTCTGTCCTCTAAGTCCAATATAAAGACATTGATGGTATGAATCCCAACACTGGTCAAGGCCTTTCAGTACCATCCATGCTATTCTCTAACTGAGCTATATCGTTTTACTGCAGTCTCTAATTCTTCATCTGTCTAATGGAAGATAAATCACTTTTCCACAGAAGTAAAAATGCTGAGTACATGTTTACTGTTGTTAGAGTTCTTTCAACACTTTGAGTACCAACTTGACATTTCAGTGTACTTCTTCAACCTACTCCTCTAGATGGGAGACAGCAATTAAAACTCCATTGAGCAGTTCCAAAATTAAATTATTTCTATCTAGAAAGAAAACCTATAAAGACCACCCTACCCTTGAACATATAAGCAGAGAGCAGGTGATGAAACTTAGAAGTTTTGTTTTTGGAAGCAAATGGAAAGCATGGGATAATTGATGGCTTTCTTCAAACCACACCATCTCAACAGTAGATTGGGCAATAGACTATCTTTGGACTACATGCTTGAATTATTTTCTGCAGCTTAGCACATCAGCTCTGGAAAAGGTCAGTGGTGAGTCCTTGGAATGGACACATTCAATTTGTTCTTTGGGGACATTAAATAGAGTGAGAACATGTGAATAAGTTTACTGGGTAAGCATAGATATAGATCTGTGAACTTTTGTCATGGGAAGTTGTTACTAGCATGTTGTGGGTTACTGTAAATGAATCCATTAGTATCAGGTCTCTATGAATCATATTGTTGGCTGGGCTTTGCTCATTTTTCTAAAGTTAGTGTGGTCTCCCGAAGGGTAGTCTAATCATCTCTGTCTCTCTATTGGTTCCATTTTATTTGACACTATACCCAAAGCTGTTTACTATTTGACTAGTAAATGTCCTTGAGGATTTAAAAGTCTTTTATCCATTTTTTTGTCAGCTAGATCAGCTCTCTGATATTTCTAGATTTTGATCCTCGTATCCTCTAATACCTGCTACTTACTTCCTTGCTAAGTTCTGGATATGGTGTTAGCCCTGAATTCCAAGTTTTCTGTCTCTCTGCCTATCATGTCCTATGACTCTGAGCTAGACTTTGGTATGATGAGGAAACACCTGCAGAAGTTTCATGGATATCGTCACATAGATCACCTGGTATGTTTGTTGCTTTATTCCTTTACTTAATGGTTCAAATGTATATATGATCTCTTTTGAATGCTCTCGTGGCTCTGTGTTTGTAACATATTATTCCAATCAGCTGTTTTACACATCCATCTTCTGTGTTAGAATATAATCCTTGTAGGTGCTAGGTCCTATCAGAGGATGTGACTCTGTGCAGGCAGAAAGATGACACTCAATAAGTGTAAGGGTTCTGTTAAATGAGAATGGCAAAGTAAGTTAACATAGTATTTCCTCCTATTCATTAATGTATTGGTTTTTCTCTACTTATTTTGGTATTTATGTTCTCTTATGTATCAGGATGGAAACCTTGCACCTTTCCATAAATGCATGCCTAAGTATTTCAAGTGTTTGGTGGGCTTATGACATTTCGGTTTCATTATTTTAAATTGTAACATGTAAGTATATAAGATAAATTGATTTTGCATATAGCCATATTAAGAAATGATCCTATTTGTGTATCTGATTGTTTTAAAAACTCATAATTTCTACATATGTAATGGTGTCATGTGCACAGTCACCCTCTCTTTCTTTTGAATCTATCTTCCTTTTACGAATTGATCGGTTGCTTACTCTCAGTGTAGGCAGAGCAATGCTGTGTTTAATAGGAAGAAGGTCATTACATTAGACACTGGGGCATGATTTACCTGCCTGAGTAATTAAGTTAACAATCCATTGTTTTAGAAAGTATTTATTGATCCACTTTAGTTTGGAATGAAGCCTATCAATAATCTTTGGGTCAACACTATATTCAAAACACCTCACACATGACGTTCGTGACCTTGGAGGGCCACATAGGCTGAATGAAACATTAATTAATATTAATTAAAATATTCTCTCTCAGAAACTTGGGCTCTAGTTTTCCAAGTTAGGTTACTAAGAGAGGTATTCTCTCTCTCTCTCTCTCTCTCTCTCTCTCTCTCTCTCTCTCTCTCTCTCTCTCTCTCTCTCTCTCTCTCTCTCCTATGGTGTGAACTCAGAACATTCTCCTAACTTTCTGGACCGGTACCAGGTACTCTACCACTTGACACACCTCTAGCCATTGATGTTACTTTTATTTTTTGGAATATAACCTCATGCATGTATATACATACATACATGCATACATACAAACATAAACACATATACACAGTGCATATATGTGTATGCATATATGTATGTATATATTTATATATGTGTGTGTGTATATATTTATATATATATATGCATACACATATACATATGTCTTGGACCAGCCTGAACAGGAATCCTCATATTTTTATTTTTCATACAATGGAATACAGACATGAATTACAGAATAGGAAAATAGTTCCATATTCATAACAGACATACATCTCAGATGAAAGGGTTTCCCTAGAAATTACTGTGACTTTTGTAACTTGGGCTGGCAAAACTACATGGAAAGTAGATACAATAACTGCCTGCTTACCAACTGTACATATGGGATAAGAAAAGGAGCTATGTATTTTCCTAGCAGGTATCTTTTTATACTGAGACAGGAAAAAAGAGAAAGCAGGACTGAGCTGAGCAACCTGTAACTATATCTGAAGGCATATAACCTATCACAAATGTCATGGTGCTAATCAATGAGAAAGTTATCTTCCAAATCCCAAATTATCAAAAAAGCTCAGCAACACTTGAAGCTATTCAAAGCAAAAACCCTACACTCCACAAGTGACTTAGCTATATAGCCAGTGAGAGTGGTTACTCTTCTCACTTGAATTGATTCCATACTTTCACCCTGCCCCTTCCTTGTCTATAGATTTCATTCTTCCAATCAGACTGACAAGAACTCAAGGTAGAATTAATGTTGTTGGCCAGCTAGTTGGCATTCCTTGCTGTAAATCTGAAAGCTGTAACCCTGCCCACTAAGAAACTGGTATCACTCCATATTCAGGTTGTTTGCTTTCATTGGTTAAGATTATGAGAACGTTTTGCACAGGTTGGACTAAAACTATGATTCCTCCATTATTTTCTTATTTTAGTTGCTTTTATTCCCCTCCTGCCTTATTGCTCTGGTTAATATTTCAAGCACTACATTAAATAAGAGAGGAAAGAATAGAAGTTACTCATTTCATTTCTGATTTTAGAAGGAATACTGTCTGTGATTTTCCATTTTCCAGTATTCAGTGTGCTATGGGCCATAGATATTCATATGTCAATAGATATTGACATATAATAGATATTATTATGTCAAGGTATGTCCCTACTTGTGATTTCTTTCAGGATTTTAGTAGGAAAGGAGGTTGAGTTTTGTCAAAGGCATTTTTCTATATTTAATGAAAATAACTTTGATTTGTGCTTTTGAATCTACATGTGTTTCTTATGCTTTTAATTTACACCTATACACTCATTCTTTTTTTTTTTGCCAGTCTTGGGCTTGAGCTCAGAGCCTGAGGCCTGTCCTTGGACTTTCTCAATGCTAGAGCTCTACCACTTGAGCCTCAGCACCACTTCCGTCTTTTTTCTATGTATGTGGTACTGAGGAATTGAACATGGGTCTTCATGCATGCTAGGCAAGCACTCTACCGCTAGGCCAAACTCCCAGCCCAGCTATACACTCATTCTTATTCCCAGTGTTGTCTTTATTGGTGTATGTAGTAGTAGAGTTATAGTTGTGACTTGAATAGTTCAATTATTGACCAAAAGACCACCTTTTGGCTAACTGAAATCTTTTCTAGGATTGACAAAAAAGAATACTGACTCACATTAAAAAGTTTTTGGGTTCTGTCTATTGGCAGTTCTAGGTTTCCATCATTTTCGACTACATATCTGTAGTATTTGAAGGAAATGTAAACTTACATAACCCACCATGGTAATATCCATTGGGTTCTAAGATTCTCTACTGAATTTTCTTTTTGTTTCTACCTCCCATATGCATTTCTGTTTCCTATAGTATTCCCACAGACAGGCCTATGATTTACTATGAAGAATATAGAAAATTATGTCCATTTTATCTTCTCAAATACTAAAGCTAGGCTTTATTAATTACAAGTTATTGCTCAATATTGATATTATTTTACAGTAATTTGCTTCTGTCCAATAAAAAGTCCTTTAAAACATGAACTCAGCTGGGAGTTGGTGGCACATGCCTGTAATCCTAGCTATTAGGAGCCTGAGATCTGAGGATTGGGATTCAAAGCCAGCCCAGGCATGAAAGTCCATGAGACTCTTATCGCCAAATAAACTGTCAGAAAAACCTCAAGTGGCTCTATGGGTCAAATAGTAGAGCTCTAGCCTTGAGCTGAAGAGCTCAAGGACAATGCCCAGGCCCAGAGTTTAAGCCCTATGACTGACCAAAAAAAAACAAAACCCAAAACAAAAACAAAAACAAACAAAATAGCAAAACCAAACGTGGACTTCTTAAAGGTATACTAATAAACCACACTGTGTGATTCTTAATCATTATTGGTGGGTTGACTGGAGTGGGCTGATTTGATATGAATTCAACAGGACCTATTACAAGAGGCAGATTGTTGAGACATGAAATCAACAAGTTTCTCACTCTCCTTGTGTCTTCAGGCCTGTTCTTCTCATGATTGTGGCAGAATGAGCACAGAGTTAATCCAACTGTGCAGTTATACTGTGAGTATCTGTGTTTTATTAATTATCTTCTATTAACATACACTTTAAGTATGTCATGTGACTGAGCCCCAAATCAAACATGGTGAAAGCTCATTCTAAACTCTGTGAAACCAAAGCACTGTACGTAATTAATTTGAGAACCTTACTTTCAATTAAACAACAGCATCAAGTTAGCATTCCATGATTACAAGACCTTATTAGCTTCATGATTCATGATTTCTCTGTTGTATCAGGTTCATAGAATTATTGGCTTATCTTTCCAGAAATGTTTCTTCTTGATTTTTTTGTTCCTATTTCTTTACTACAGCTAAAAGTATATTAAGTTTGCTAGATTGCTTTTAGTATTTCCATCCAATTACCTCTTACCATTAATAGGGTAAAATTAATCTGATATAGTTTCCTATTAAAAAATACCATCTTTCTATTGCAGCATTTTATAGACTTCTGCAGTTTACAATTTGATTTTTCCCTTTGTAAAATTTACAATTAACTATTATGACTTACAGAATTCAGCTGGCGTTGTTCATCTTCCACCCATTTCCTAGAACATATTAGTCATAATCATTTTAAAGGACTTATGTATTTGGAATTTGACTCATCTGATTATGTTTCTATCATCTGTTTATCTTTCTCCTCTTTCTCACTATCTCTCATTTTTTTTCTCTTGCTCAATATGTTACTTACTCCCATCTTCTCTTGGAGTCCAGATAATGCACAGATATTTAGAGGTATTGGATAACACCACCTTTATTATATTATCATAAACACTTTTTCTGGACGGTTGATGATGTAATATGGGGGATAGCTTCCTGTATAGATAATAGAGTTTTTATACGTCTGCATTGCCCTTAGGTGTGGATTTTAGTTGTTTTAAGGTGGTAAATTTGTGAACAAGGCATTTAAATCGTTTGCTCCACATTGATGGGCCTTGAAATGCATTTGTTTCTTCATTGCTCTGTGGTGAATGGAACTGTTGAGTCTTTCAGCTCTTTAATCCCAGGTGCTCTTCTTCCTGTTGCTTTTTTCTTTTAAACTTTTTGAAGATTTAACCTGCACTATTGAAAATTTGTGTATTTACTCATTGGGAGTACTGAGGTTTAAATATAGTACTGGAGTAGAGTGGCACTCTATTACTTGGGCCATACCACACTAGCTCTTTCTACTTTAATTGTTTCCTATCTAACATCTCATATTTCTACCCAGGGCAGGCCTTGGACTGCAGTTCCCCTAATTAATTTTCCTTCTTGGCTAGGATAACGGATTGACCACACAATGCTTCACCTACTGATTACAGTAAAGGTCTCTTGCATTTATTTTAGCCTAGACTATTCTTAAATTATGATTCTCTTAAGCACAACCTCTTGAGTAGCTAGTATTATACACATATAGTATCATGCCTGGCCCTAAATACACATTGAATCAAAAAAAATAGGCTAAGAAAACTTATACATTTTATTCTATGTATTTTCATTATCTATAATATCTGGACTTACTGTCTGCTTTTTCACACTATACTCAAGGCCCTGTTTCTTTGGCCTAATTTTATTTCTTGCTAAAATTTATTCCCCTTTTCAGAAATTGACAAATGATCTCAGAAATAAAACCATGGGAATATTGATCTGAATTCATTGTGGGAATTGTAGCCCCTTAGTCCTCTACGCATAGTTTATTCCTAGGGAATTTTAAACAGTATTTTGTATTAATGCCTAATTTTTATTGTTGTTTTCATCAAGGATTAGTTTGATTCAAGCTATTACTTCTTGGCTGTAACTAGAAGTCCAAAATGTGGCAACACTATTGTGCTTTAATGGCACCATTGTCTATTCCAAGTATGGTATTGTATTGTAGTCATTGCCCCACCCCCCCAAGAAAAGATTGTTACTTTTTCTGTTTCTCTTGCTGTTGTTGCTTTGTCAGTCGCAGGGCTTGAACTCGGGGCCTAGATGCTGTCTCTGAGCCTATTTTACTCAAGGCTACTGCTCTACGACTTTGAGCTTTAACACCACTTCCGATATTCTGGTGGATAATTGGAGTGCATGATATTAGTTGAGTAGGATGTTTTAAACATGTTGACTTGCATTCATTTACAGGGTGAGAAAAATTCTTATCCATCCCTGCTGCTTAAAGACTTTAACTATGAGAGAACTACTTGGAGTAAAGGGAATAACAAGGAAAAGGAAATCACATTCATAAATATTTCAGACTTCTATTGGAGACTTCTTTTTAAAAATGTACTTCTAAATGATCGCACTTTTCCTTTGGTTATAAAATAATTTCAAAATCTCTTATAAGTTAATAAAATCGCCATCAAAATTCCAAAGACATTCTTCAAAACATAGAAAAAATGTAATTATAAAATGTATATGGAAGCAAAATAGACCCAAGATAGTCAAAGAAATCCTAGACAAAAAAATATCCTGGAAATATCATTATATACACATTTTATTAACAAAAGCAGCATAGTAATGAATGGCACAAAAAGAGAAGTGTGGAGTAATGAGGAACAATAAAATCCCCATAAAAAACTTACAGATATCTAGATGCTTCAATATGAGTGTTGAAAAAGCTAATAAAAAATATATTGGATCCAGGCACGAGTGGCTCATTCCTTCAGTTCTACCTATTCAGGAAGCTGGAATCTGAGGATTACAGTTCAAAGCTAACCCAAGAAAGAAAGCCCATGAAATTCATATCTCCACTTAACCACCAAAAAGCCAGAAGTTGAACTGTGATTGAAGTGGTAGAGCATTAGACTTGCCCAAAATAAGCTCAAGAATAGCACTCAGCTCCTGGATTCAAGCCCTAGAATTGGCACAATAAAGATGTGAAAAAATTTAATATGTATTTATACATCTATATCATATATCATATATAACATATTGCAGTGAGATATTATAAGCAATATTTGTATTATATACTATGAAAACTATTATAGATATAGGAGAAAAGTTAGCATCTTCAACAATGGTGTTGAGAAAACTGAATATTCAAGTGCAGAAGGCTAGAAAGTAGATCCTTTTCTCTAAACTTGTGCAAAAATAAATTTGAAATGTGTCATAAATCTGTGTAAGACTTGAAACTACATCAACAAAACATAAAGATAAGACTTGAAGATGTAGACATAGATAACTTTCTGAATAGGATTACTAGTACTCAGGAAATAAAAGCAAGAATTGACAGATAGGTTTTCAAATTACATAGCTTGTGTACAAAGAGAAAATAACTACCAGAACAAAGAGACATCTTATAAAATGGAAAGTGTTGATCATCTATTCATCAGAGAGGAGATTGATACCCAGTGTATATGTATTTTTATTCAGAAAATGAAATTTAAAAAGTAAGGCCAGAATCATGGCCTAATGGTAGGAGTGCTTGCCTAGCATGCACAAAGCCCTGGGTTCATTCCTTGGTACCACATTCACAGAAAAAGCAGAAGTGGTGGCTAAAATGTTAGAATGCTAGCCTTGAGAAAGCCCAAGGACAGGGCCCCGTCACTGAGTATAATTCCCAAGACTGGCAAAAAAAATAAATAAATTAAATAAATAAAAGGACAACTAATTCTAAAGGGCAAATGAGTTGGACAGCTCTCCAAAGAAGTACAAATAGCCAATCGACACATATATTTATATAATATCCTATGCTAGGAAGGAATTGTAAATCAAAACTCAATTGAGATTTCATCTAATCTGAGTGGTTACCATCAAGAAAATATACAACAAATGTGGTCACAATAAAGAGGGGGAAAGAACTGTTTTAGACTACTGGTGGGAATATAAATTATTCTAGTCATTATGGGAATCAATATGGACACTCTTCAAATACGTAAACAGAACAATCACTTGGGCCTATCTTCAAAGGATTGTAATTCAGCCTACAATAGAGATTCCAAAGATACCTTCACAGGCATGTTCTTATCATTATATTCACAGCACACTATGAAATCCAGCAGGCATCCTTCAACTCCCAAATGGATAAATAAAATGGGCTGTACATACAGAATGCAATATAATTCAGTCATAAAGAACAAAATCATGCTGTTTTCAGGGGAATATATAAAAGTGAAGACAATTATGTTTAGTGCAATAAGGCGAATTTAGAAAGACAAAAAGCACATATTTCTATTATATGCAGAATCTAAACTGAAGGAAAAAGAAGTGACAATACTAGGAAGAAAGAGTGGAGTAGATAAAAGAGGAATCAGTGTGGTTGGGGTTCTTCATAGGCATATGTAAAATGGAATAATGATGTCCACTAAAATTATTAAAAATTGCAACAAGGAGCAGCATTGGTAAGAGCAACGAGGGGCAAAAATGGTCAACGTATATTATATTCATGTGTAAAGTAGCACCGTGAAATCTCTCTGTGCTATCAATATACTCCTAGAAAAGATCGAAACTGACTTGGGTGGAAATTTTATTTTTCTCAAGAAAGATACCAAGCAGAAATGAGTATTGCAGTTGTACAACTTGGAAGTGTCTACTTATATTTGTTTGACAACAGCTTGGAAATTGTTAAGAGATACCATTCCTCAGGATTTATCCAATTAGAAACCCGAAGGCAGAGCCCAGCATCTGTGTTTCAGAAGCTTTGGGTTGATGAGATCAGAAATATTTTCTCATGCTGCTATTCCAGAATGCACTTTGCGAAAGACTGTCCCAGAGGAATAATACCTGGTACAAAAGAGGGGTTAAATAAATGTTTACTTATTTGTTGAATCAAAAGAGACTAAATGAACAGAAGCTATTGTGTGTGTCATTATGAAGAGTTGCTTGAAATCATTTGCAGAGTGTGTAACTCCAGTGTAGCACATTTTACACGCATAGAATTGGGGTTACGTTTATTTCAGCTGTGATAATAAATTCTATGTCTCTTAAATGCTAAACAAGTCTAGAATGGTCCTAGATATTTATCATTGTATTTACTCACACCGAGCAATAGCACTCAAGGGTGATTCTCAAAAGAGCGACAGCTACACCTCTTCCCTTGTCACAGATTTGAACTATCACTTAGACTCACTGAGTCAGAACGTTTACTGACTTTTCCTGAATTCTAAGGGACATAAAACTGGAGAACCGCTGATGCATGACATGTATCTTTAATTAGCAGGTAGTGAATTGCATGAAAAAAATTAAGCAAAATATAGTGACTAGCTTCAGACTATTCAGATGACTCCAAGCAAGTGTTGGAAGCAAATGATTTAAAGTAGCCTTACAAGTTTTGTAATTTTTACCTTGATTTATAACTGCATTGTATAATTTATATCATTTGTAAATACATACATGATATGTATATCAAATGGTTTCTCTTTTTTGTATATTTTGTAGACTATATCCATAAATGTTTTATATACCTTCTGTTGATATGTGTGTTTGAGTATGCATAAGGGGAAGAAAGAGGAAAGAAATAACTTCACATAGCACAGTAAAAACAACAATCACAAAAATAAACCTCTTGCTTCCATATCCTAGAGTTCATTTCACTTAGTCTCAAAGTCATGTGTTTCATATGATTGAATAAAGGTGTGTTTCACATGCTTGTATGTTTATGTGTATAGGTATTTGCATGCATGTTATTTGTATATGTTTATGCCTGTCCATGCATACAATTATGCACAGATGCACACATATTTTGAAGCAAACTTTATGGTAAAGATCCAGCAATTCCATTCTAACTTCTTCCCACAATTTTTGTTAACAAGACTGTGTGGGAACAACTCAGTAACTTGAGTTTTTTGATGAAAGGTCACAATATAACTCCTCCTAATGACAAAGGCCTTCTAGATGAATACTTTGTAGTTATCTTGAAATGTACAGGCGGTTTAAGAAATTTGTCATACAAAAGATATGTACGGTCTGTTCCCTGGGGTAGAAGTGGATCATGAGAGAGAGAGCAATGTTAAGTTCGAAGTCATGTTGAATTTGGTTCAGTTATTTCACTAAGACAAGCAAGAGATTCTAATTTCACAAGCAAAACCAGGGTAGCTAAAGGTTACTAAACTGCAACCCAAGATACCTAGAGGTTACAATAATTATTTACATCCTAGTGTCCGGGGTATGGGATGTTTATATAGAAGGGTCCGTATAAGTATCTTTAAGGAATTTCTGACAGTATAGAAATACTGTCTCAGTAAACTTCTAAGCTCAGAGGACAGAAACAGCTTACAGAACTATCATGTAAATAAATGATTGTATTGCTGAGGGAACATTTCACTTTACAACACTTGATTATCAGGTTCAACTTTTTATCTCTAAAAATGAATAAATAAATGAGATCCTACTTTGTTTCCCTTGCCATCTCTACTCTGCTTCAACTGTGAAGTATGAACATACCTAATAAGATAGAATAGGGCAGACTGATTCACAAAATAGTGAAATAAAAAATAAGTTAATCATGTCCCTGTCGGCATTATAGTATCCAAGAGTTGTGAGCTTCTATATCCTATGGAGAAAATAGGGTCACAGTTTGAATTCTTGTTTATACTGGACATTCTAATTCTTCAATTGGGACCATTTTGTTACTTGAAATGTATCCAGGCTATTTTAGTATCAAAAAGGTGAATGAAAAGATTAGATGCTATCCCTAGTCAAAAATATACTTATGATGGGTGTGGGGGGGAGGGAAATGGGGACCAAGACATGTGAAAGGGTATCAATGTATGGGGATTAATGCACCATCTATCTGGCAAATATCATGTAACCCTTCTATTAATTACAATAAAAATATATGAAAAATATACTTATGAGTATCCAAAAAATTAAAGCCAAAAAGAACTGTGATATTGGCTCAAATGTCTAGCAAATATAAAGCATCGAATATAAACCTCAGCACTGCCAAAGCAATGTATAAGAGAATTTTAAATGTGAATAAAGATATCATGGACTTGAAGTTTGCCTTCAGGGGCTGAGAAATATTATCAGAACTGAACACATTTCACAAAGATGGGTGTGAGACAAAAATAAGCTGCTGTTTTGATTATGTCAAGAGTCGTGCTTGCTCAACTTACTGGTTATACACATATTGAGCCTGAAATGATTTGATTCATGGCCAAAATATTCTACATAAACAGAGCTGAACCATCTTTGTGTGTAAACACATGTGGATACCTGCTTACTTGTCCATAGAAATGTAGACTGAGAATTCCCTATCTAAAATAACATATAAAATATGGGGACAAGTGTGTAGAGAAAAATTGATGTCACAGATACAAGGATTGTTTTCTTTGGTGTCCTTCCTTACCATGGTCGAGTTGTCACTAATAGGCGTATGATCTGAAGCACAGACTACAAGACTTCAGTTTCCTTCTTCATATAGCAAAAGTCATTTCAAGTACTGGTATTTACAAACCATTTACTGTGTGAGACAGGTATTTAGTGTACTCTTTTGTCAGCAACTTGAAATGGGAGATTTAATATCCCTATTCATTTCTGTAAATGTGTTAGGTTCTCATTATTTTAGGCAAAGCATCGTGGTGGAAGGCTGTGGCAAAATTGAAGTGCTTATCTCATAGCAGTCAAGAAGCAGAAAGATACTAAGACAGGAAGGGACTGGGGATGATTTACTTTCCAAAGGCAGGCTCAGTTGATCTATTTTCTTCACATAGAATTCACTTTTCATCCCATTTAAATAATAAACAAATTAAACCATTGATGAAAGCTGAGCCCTAATAACTTTCTTTATGCTTTATGCCCAAGGCCAGCTGTGAAATGTAATCCACCCCTGTTTGCTTTCCTGGCATTTATACTTCAGCTTTATACCACTTCATTCAGCTTGTTTATTGTAGAGGGTTATTGCTAAAATTTTACTAGAGATTACCTTGATCTCTGATCCTGTGTCAAGGTTTTTATTCCTAGGCCCTCCTGACCTGCAGGAGGGATAGGGAGAACAGGCCTGACTAGGACGAGCTGAGAAAGGAGAGGGCTGACTGACCGCCCCCACCCAACCCTCCCTTGCCGGAGGACAATCAGACTCATCAGGGAGACCCATCAAGGCAGGAACTCGTTTATTGAGGAAGTACATTCAGCTAATATAGGGTACAGGAGCCTATCAGCCCAAAGGTGGGTGGGGGGGGTGTGGAGGGTGGGGAGAAAGGTAAAGAAGGAGAATCATGTGCTGTCCAAGAGGGCGGAAGGGTTAGGGGCCTATCCCAGAGGTGGCCTTACTTTATGTCACAAACCACAGCCATGCCTTCTGACCTATTGGCAGGCACCATCTCAGCCAGGTGCAGTCCCAAGGACAGGAAATGAGCCCTGGGCCACAAGTTAGGCCTCCTTTTCTACAGCATAGGTTTCTCTTTCCCTGATATGACATGCTCCACAATCCTGTAGATCTCTATTCCTGAATAGCTGTGATTGCCAATGAGAACCTCTAAATTGAAAAAGTTATAAAGGTGTAAAGCTAGAGAACCAAGCCCTGAGTTAAGAAATTAGAATGACTTCTAGGGCTGAAAATAGCCAGGAAAATTATTTTATCCCCAAATATTGCAGAAAGAAGTTCAGTTATTTTGATGCTTTGATTTTTGCACAAGGAGTCCTAATCAGTCCTTTGATCTTCAAATAATAAATTTGTATGGCTTAAGTCACTAAATGTGTCATAAAGTTCCATGATCCTCACACAAAAAACTTAATAAAACTGACAGCATTTCAAACTGTTCAAAACCCAATTCAAATTCAGGCTTGCTATCGATAAAGATAAATATTCTAAAATAATGTAAGTGAACATTGGATTTTATAAAAGTATTAGAGAAAGAATTCTTAGGGTTACTCTGAGAACCTGCTCCTTTCTCACAGATGATAAATTCTTAAGTAATGCATGCACAGAAATCCAGAAAATACTTAGTCATCAGTGCCAGAACACCCCGATTTTTATTACAGCAAAATTCTCTCTATGTAATTAGGACAGAGATTTATTTTTAAGTACATTATTTCATTCGTAGCTGTGTGATCATGAAGGAAAATAGTCTCTTCTACATAATAATGCGGAAAATTTTTGCCACATTAAAGAGTTGTGAGCTAATAATGACAAGGAATTTTCCATTATTTTCTTTTGGGGTTACACCTGCAAATTGTCTGGTTAGCAAAGCAGTAGTAACTGCAGTATATTTGAAAAAAATATCAGAATCAACATACTGTCATTATTTAGATTGACCACAATTGTCGAAGAAAAATATAAGCTCTTGTAATTTTCCTTCCTTTCCCAGCATAAAACAAACAGGCAAACAAACATATATACCATATTCATATGAGAGTTGGTAAGTTTGTGCCATTGCTTGGCATCAGACTAAACTAGAAATTTTTCTGAGTGCTAATCACTATCACAAGCATTTAGTTTTTCTATTTAGCCTTTGATAAAGGAAAAAAATCTTTAAGAAAAGGTATAATTATCATAAAGACAAAAAGGGTAGCAACTCTAATTGTAGTTGTTGCTCCTAATGGGATAATCTGTTTATAAGGAAATCAGCACAGCTACTGGCACATGGATTCTGCTCTTCACTTAGAAAAAATGTTTTCTTTTTTCCTCTATGACAGGTTACAAGGCCCTACCCTCAGAGTAGACTTGATAGAACCCCATGGTTCATTTTCACAGATGTGAAATTTCTGCAGTCACTCATAATAGTGTCTATAGAACCCTGAGTGTTTTTATAATGTTCACTATGTGTATGATATCATACTTATCAATAAAGAAGAGCAGACAATACTTAATACTTAGAACTTAATATTTTAGTACTATACCTGTAAACCTGATCGTAGGAGGTGTTCTTCAGAAATTGTCTTTGTGAATTCTTCCTAAGTTCTAATGGTATAAAGTATATATCTCTTCTGAGGGGAAAAACACACACACAAGCTGTTTCGTCATGCACTGTTGCTATCCAATGAGAGGTATGGTTCTTAGTGGTTGATTGATGGCAGTTCGGTGGGCTGACATAACCTTTTACTGAGAAATTCCTTAAGCCTAGAGACATGTCAACTTTGTGTACTCTCTCTCTATCCTTCAGAACTTAACTTTCACACATCTTATTTACACATAGTACTTTAGTAGCCGAACTTTGGGGGGGGGAAGGGGGGGTTAAGATATCAACTCAAGTAGGTGGGCCATCACAAAGGCCTCTTTCAGTTCCCTTTCAATATTCTATTTTTTTCCTCAGTTTACTCACTCCTAGAGATGGTACCGTACCCTAGTTACTGTTTTAAAGTCATTTCAGTCTCCTATATTGTGTTTTATCACATTCTCTAATACTGACTTAACACTGCATGATGACCTGTTAAAATGGATCACGTTCTTGTCTTCTTGTTGTATGCCAGACCTTGACTGACACTTGAATAGAAATCTGTTTGCAAATGATTTCCTAATTGCTTCCTTCATGAACTGAACTTGGAAATGTTTCTAAGGAACAAAATGGAACAATTTGCTACTTACAGTTTTATAAGGAACAAATAGCAAAGATATTATATGAACACGTTTTTCTCACTTGACATATCAGGTTACAAATATGTAAATTTTATAAAGACAGGCTTAACTTACTCATTTACATTCTTATTTGTCCCAGGTCTTCTTATAAAACCCCTGTAGTCAGTTACTTCATTTATATATCTAATTTTTTCTTCAGAATTTTGATGCAGCTATTTCTGCATTGTCCTTGCATCTGTGACTGCAAATACTTTTGGCTAAAAAAAATGATCACTTGAATTGTCCAACTTTTATTGCTTAGGTCTTTGCTTTTAATCCAGGCTCTATTTTTTATTGTAATACCGATTGGCTTATAGTAGGGGGTGCAAGTTGGTAAATTTTTTTTCATGTTGAAATTTTTTAATCATGTATTTTAGAAGTACATCTTTCATTTAAAAATCACACAGTGTAGGTGTGCACATCAATCATTCAACCCTGTACTAAGAAGGAAATACTGCCCAACCACCAGAGCACAGTTTTGGCATGTTTCTAAACTTACCAGAAATGGAATCACACAATGTGCTTTCCTCTTTGTCACTCAGTTTTGTTTCGTTAAGAATACTTGTACATTCATTTTTAAAAATATAAGAATCAAGGCCAGGAGTTTGGGTTGGTGATGATAGAGCTCTTTCATTGCGAAAGCCCAAGATCAGTGCTCAGGCTCTGAGTTCAAGCCCCCCCCCCCCACACACACACGAAGTCTCCCTTATTCCCTTATTCCACTTTTAATACTGGTTGGCTTTCTCTTTTTGATTTTCCTTTTGCTTTTAATAGGGATGTCATGGAGAAAAACTGCTTTCCCTTGGGAAGCAGGAGATAAGGAGAAGGTTAGCATTCCTCTGGACTTTTCTTGTAGAGTTGAGCCTCTTCTATGCTGTAGAGTCAACTGTGTTCACTTCTCTTCGCCTTCAGTACTTAAGACTCTAGAAATCATTTTCAGGGTTTCCACCAGAGCATGCCTAGAAAGCAATCACTCCTGCTCTCCTACTTAGATTGGTTAGAAAGATATGCATTGAGATACAGAAATTCCCTTTTTTTTAAAAAAAGAAAAAAGAAGAAAAGCTCAGATATTCAGAAGTGTTCCCCTGACTCCACAATTTGCCTTTATGTCTTTGTATAAAAATATGTTAATTTCCAAAAAGAGCAAAAGTCACAGGGGAATCTGGATGTAGACCAACGACTATGTAGTTTTGAAGAATTGTTTTATAGATTTGTTGTACAACTTACATCTTTACTCTTTACATCTTTTTGCGTCTTTTACTCTTGCAAGTGCATTCGTGACAAAGAAGCTTACAGTTATTATAATTTAGTAAAGAAGGAGAAAGTTGTCTGGAAGTTGAACTGGGAGTGATTTAACAAGAGAACTATATACCTTTGCTGATAGAAGGAAGATAACGCAGAATGAACTAGGACAGGAAACATTCTTCACACCAGAGTTTTCAGGATCACAGAGTCTATGGTTCAAAATCTTTCACTTAGGGTCACATATTCAAAAGTCAGAATTTCAGTACATGTTCTTAGAATTTCCCTACATCATTGCCTTAATTGTTACAACTTTCCTAACAAGATATTAGAGGAAGAGTTCTATCATCTCCAGCACCTATCATATGCAGAAATCTGCTTTCCTTGGGGCTGGGAGTGTGGTCTATTGGTAGAATGTTTGCCAAGTATGCATGAAGCCCAGGGTTAGATTCCCCAGCACCACATACATAGAAAACAACAACAACAAACAAACAAAACCAACCCAAGAATTAGAAACCTGCTTTTCTTGACTGGGTCATCCTTGCTCTTCAGAATATTCCTCACAACGATCACATTAGGAAGTTTTCCTCATTGAGACCATAAAACAAATAAATGAATAACCAACCAGCAAACAAAAGCAAGCGCTTCTCCTTTTATTTTGAGTTTCTCCTAGAACAAAAACCTAAACCTAACTGCTAACAACAACAAAAAAAGAACCAAAATGAAAAAGAAATCCCTTATACACAGTCATTGACGTTCATTATTATTTGGGACTATTTTCACACATTTTAACATATGGGACTGAAATCCTTTTGGCTAAAAAGCTTCTCTAGGTTGAGAAGCTGGGATTCAAGTTTATTATTAGCTTGGCAGCCTGGAGACTTGGCCCAGCTTTAACATTAAATAAAAGGCATATTTTCCTACAAAGTCCGGGCAATGTGGGAGGACCCTGCCTCAAAATCAGGAATTTCTTGACAAGTTTTAAGGTTAAATTCATAATGGGAAACATGCATAGCATGCTGTATTTTGTAAGTATGAGAGAAAAATTGTTTTTAAGGAACTAGGCACTTGAATGGGACATAATATATAGGAGAGACAGAGATTGATTGTGGAATTCAAAGGAGGCGGGCTTTGGGGCTAGCTCGAGAGCACATAAAGTAACATTTCATAGGATGTGGAATTGTAGGAAGCCAGGCTTGAAAATTTGGGTGAGATCATAACTGAAAGAAAAACTGAAGGAATCTAAGGAACCATGTGCTTACATGCATGAATTTGTTAGAGCTGGCAAACAATGTGACCACATCCTCAGGAGATACTCTGCTCTTTTTAATGAGAATGATGAAAATTAAGAGACTCAAATATTTAAGTAGGATGTCTTTTTTATTTTAAACTCTTGATACCTAAAATATCATTATAAGATATAAGCTATACATTATAATAAAATTATCAATGTAATATTATGTATCTTATCTATATTGTTTATATTCTAGTGAATATTTTACAATTGAAGCACACTTTTGAAAGATTCAAAAAATAAGAACCAAACAAAGCTTATTAATTGAAATGTCATCAACAAAATCTCAGTATTTTTGTCCTGCGGAAGAATAAACTACTATCATAGTGAATTTAGGCAGTCTTTTGTATGTAGGGAGTTCCCAAAATAATTCCATGTCCTGCTCACAAACCATGTGATAATAATGATTAAAACCGCAAGCAGGTAAGACCCTTATTTATCAAGTCATACCATATAAAAGAGTTCTCTCCCATAAACTAGAGGTTTAGATCTTCACTGAACATTATGGATATTATAGCCTTACATAGGGAGTCAATGGGCTATTGTTTCTTCTAAAAAAGTAATATTAATATACTATGTATAATATACTGTGCTCTGGGATTCCATGGAGGTGGTAGTACTTGGTGAACTGGTTCCTGGGTAGATATGAGTCACATGCATACAAAATAGTCACAGCAGCAGTAAGTTTAGAGCATAAAAGTCATAGAATACTGTGAGCACTGGAGGCTAAAGAGCACCCCACTAGATGGGCTTTCAACTCCAAATTTCCATCTGAGGACTAATGATATATTTGATTGTCATTAACAAAAACATCCTAGTTTCAAATACCTATAAGCATATTAAATATATCTAGAAATATAACATCTATGAATATAAATATAATGTATATGATGTAATGGGCATTATTACTAAAAGCATCCTAGTTTCAAATATCTATAAATATATTGATGCCTTTTCTCTATTAATTTTGCCTTTTTCTCTGAAAATGACAAGTCTGAAGTGCGAAAGGCTACTATAAGAAATTGAATGGGCAAGGGGTAAATGGAATCAATTTGATTTTCAAAATGAGATCTCCATTTAGGATGGGGATATGATGACTGGCATACTGTGAGTGGAAATAAATAAGGATGCATCAATGTTATAATATCCTTCGTAATTTTAGCATTTCTCGCTTCTCCCTGGGTGATTCTCTTGTCCTCCCTAATTCACAAAATTGTCTTCAAAACTTTTCAGATGATAAGAAGTCAGTAATAAATGTAACACACAATGCGATTTAGCCATAAAAAATGATGCCAATCGATCAATTTGTGGCAACAAGAAGAGAGCCAGAGAACATTGTCCTAAATGAAATAATCCATGTAGAGAAAGGCAGATACCGCAGTTTCTTACTCACTTGACACTAGAAGAAGAGAACACATGCCTGTGAACACAAGCAACTTCTAGATGTTGGAAAAAGAAGAAGAACATTCTTAGAGGCTCAAGAGGAGACACAGTCCTCACAGCATTTACATTTTACCTCACTAAAACCTCTGCCTTTTCAGACCACTGACTCCAGAATTTGCAGATAGTAATTTAAAAAATTAGGAAGATACTATGTTTCTGGTAACAAGTGACAGCAATGAATATAGTATCTGGTGACATATAAATTTGGAACTCAGTTTAAATTAAATGCATTAATAAAGACTGAAAGAATTTTTATGCTAATGTGGCTTCAAACGTCGTCAGCCATATGAACAAAATTTAGCAACTGTTTCTTAATATCTTTAGTGATCAACACATGTAAATGTTGCCTGGGTCTCCTGGGAACATGGAAATGTAAATTTCTTTTTCCTGGTGGCTTTAATTCCAGGTCCTGTGGAAGTACATATCATTTTTGGCTGTGGATACATATGCTATTTACTAGGGTTGGTAAGGAAAATTCAGAAAAAATTATCATGAAACAGAAAAGAACGGGACAGCAAATGTTTAGAGGAAGAGTGTGATGTGGGAAACAATTAGAAAATGAGAGAGAGTGGAGACCAGAGAGATGATGAGAAAGTACGAGAGTGGATATGGAAGAGAAGGAATAGAAGTAGGGGTAGGATAGGAAAGGAAGAGAGCAGAGCGATAGGAAGAAAGGAGAGAAGAGGGAGGAAGGTAAGAAAAAGGGAGAGAAAGTAACAACCATCCCATTAAAAGATGGGCCAAAGACTTAAAGAGGGTTTTCTCTGAAGAAGAAACAAAAATGGCCTATAGACACATGAAGAAATGCTCAACATCTCTGGTCATAAAAGAAAGGCAAATCAAAACAACACTGATTCCACCTCACTCCAGTTAGAATGGCCATGATCAAGAAAACTAATAACAACAGATTCTGGAGGGGATGTGGCCAGGAGGGATCACTACTACACTGTTGGTGGGAGTGCAAACTCGTTCAACCACTATGGAAAGCAGTAGGGCAGTTCCTCAAAAGACTAAACATAGAACTCCCTTATGACCCAGCAATTCCACTACTTAGCATTTACCCAACCATCCAGAAACAAGGGCATACTAAATCCACTAGCACAACAATGTTCATTGCAGCACTATTTACCATAGCAAAGATATGGAACCAACCTAGATGTCCCTCAGTTGATGAGTGGATCAACAAGATGTGGTATTTGTACACAATGGAATTCTATGCTGCTGTCAGAAAGAATAACATCGCCCCATTTGTTAGGAAATGGAAAGACTTAGAAAAAATCATATTAAGTGAAGTAAGCCAGACTCAAAGGAACTTAGGCTCAATGGTTTCCCTCATTCGTCATAATCAGTAGAAACCTTGGGCTCTCCTAGCAGAGATTTGCAATAGAGCAAAACCTTGATACATAAGGCCATATAGTATGACGCTAAATAAAAAGACCTCTAGGATATAGAAACAAAAGCCATATAATGAGTGATTGTTGTCCTTAATGTACTATGTTATCTCTCATCCCTTTTGCTGTCCCTTGGTTATCTCATATTGTTACAGTATCTCACTTTGTTATCTGATTTATCGGATATATTTGTAGTTGATTATTTGAAATTGGATAGGGAAGGGGGAAAACAAGATGAGGGGTGGGGGTGGGGGGGAGGGAAATGGGTACCAAGACATGTGAAAGGGTATCAATGTATGTGAATTAATGCACCTCTATCTGGCAAATATCATGTAACCCTTCTATTAATTACAATAAAAATATATGAAAAAAAGAAAAGGGGAGAGGATGTGGGGAAGGGAGAGGAGGAGAGAGGTGGAGAAGGAAGAAGAAGGGAGGGGATAAATAGGAGGAGAAGTCTGGAGAGGAGGGAAAGGGAGAAAGAGAGGAAGAGAGCAGGTCAAGGGAAAGATTTAGGTAGACTGGGGAGAAAGGGTGGAGGGGGACTAACAGAGAACTCATCCAGTTGTGATCTTTAGATGTCTTTAGACATTTATTATTTTTGGATTTTAATACTTTTAATTATATTTTTATTGGTACATATTAGTTGTATAGAGAGGTTGCATTCTGATAATTCCTTATATGCACATAATGTACTCCATCAATGTTACCTCCCATCTTGCTCCCATATGTCTCTTCTTCTACTTCATAAAACAATTTCAACCTCCTATCTTCTACACACACATACTCTCTCACACACACATACATACAATATATATTGAAAAATCTGCATACTCATTCATCTACCCACTCATCCCACTACATCCCTCAGATAACTCTGCCTGGCTTTTCAGTAATTCTTTTTATTAAATAACTTTTTTTTAATGATCTTCAAGTAGTTGTAGAAATCAGGTGTGGCTGAACAACACAGTTTATGGCTCTTTATCCGTGTCACCTCCTTTCACTTTTTCACACGTCTTTAACCTATCCCTTCCCTTACTTTTCTTTTTTTTAAATTTTTTATTGTAATTAATAAAAGGATTACATGATATTTGCCAGATAAAAGGTGCATTAATTCACATACATTGATACCCTTTCACATGTCTTGGTACCCATTACCCTCCCCCCCACCCCACCCGCGTCCCTTACTTTTCTTAATTTTGTGGTATAGACAAATTATTGACTGCATTTCCTCCTCCTTCCCCCTTCTATCGTTTACACTGGTCTACTTGCCCTCCCCTTCCCCCATCCCTTACTTATATTCTTGCACTTACATTCTTGGTGCTGATTTCGCTGGGCCTTGACTTAGTCTTTCTGAAAGATTATTCTATTTGAGCTCTACATAGACTCTATTCTAGTTCAGTTAATTCATTTGTAACTATTTGCATGGTATACCTGTATTCACTTATCCATTGCAACTTTTGTTTCTTTGGGCCTGGCTTTCCTCATTTAACATAATTTCCCCAATTCTGTGGTTCATTTCTGAAATATATGCTGTTTATATTTTAGATGTGCAAAGATGGATATTTTACTGATAGAAAACATTGTGAGTAAATATATGAAATTAGAAAAGAATGATGCAGGAATAAAGGAGTTTTGTAGTTGATTAAGCCTGGAAGAGAAATAAAAGAACAGCTAATGGAAGGCTCTGAAAGCCAAGCTCAGGGCTTTGTCTTTTTATTGTGTGAGCAGTGGGAAAATTCTCCAAAATTATCTTCTCACCCCCTTTCCAGATGTTAAGACAAATACTTCTGATTTCCTTGAGGGAGTTGTGAAGGATATAAAATCTAGTGGTTTATAAACATCCCTCTGCATCTCACACTGTGGAAAACAATCTAATGAAACTGATCAAAGTCATGATTACTGCAAGTGATATGTGTAGTGGGGTCAAGAAATGAGTTGCTTTTCTTTTTGAAGGTAAAGATGTAGGGAGGCAGAGATAGTTTCCCCATACTTCATTGCCTTATTACCAGAAAGGAAATGGAAGACCCTGTGAAGAATGGTATGGAGCTAGACTGAGAGTGATCCAGATAGCTTCCCACCATATGAACAACTATTAGCTGTGGAATGCTAATAAGGATACAGGACATTTCCACAAATGGCCAACATCTAAAACAAAATAGTAATCCATAACCTGTGAGTTCTACTCCTCCCATGAAGCTGAATTGGATGTGCAGGAACCCTGCATGCCATGAACGCCTGGAAGACCCAGAGATGGCAGAGTCTTCATCTAGTCTCTAGGACATAGGATTTGTGTTGGTGAACACTCAGTAGCCTGTGGAAGAAGAGGAAAAAGGCAGCAGTGACTATTTCCAAGGAATGTGTCCTCTTGTCCTCTGCCCACCAAAGACCAGAGATTGCAGTCACAGAGGCTTTGGATGAAATCATTTATTAATAGGAGCTCTGAGACAGTCACTTTAATCTTTCTGCAAGTGTGAATAGAAAAGATTGATGGCTAGGTCACAGACTTCAGGGTAGCGTTCGTCAGCTTTTAGCCAGTTGAATGTCATTCACTTAAGCTAGATCACTTTGCTCAATTATCAAATTTGGATATTAAGAATGACCATTCTTGTCCAGGTCTTCATGGTCAATAAGTGATCTTGTTCTGACATGTTAAGTCAATAGTGTTGAGACATTATTATACTCGATATCGTCATTTCAGGGATCAGGGGTGGGGAATGGAGTTGAGTGACTTGTTCAACATTGCATGAGCCCTGGGGGCTGTGTGATGATGCTGGGTTAGGTACTGTCATTCGCTCCAACACTTGTGTGTATTCCAAAATGAAACTGAAATGTTGGTTTCTTACAAATGCTAGTAAATGTAGGCATCTGAATCATTCATTGAGTCAGCTGTACCTTTCCCGTTTTGTCTCCTAGGTACTGAAAGGAAGTCAGCTCTTCCCAAACTCCTCTGGTTATCTAACTGTGGATGTTCCCATCTGTATTCCTGCCAAGGTTACTTTTACAGCATCACTTCGACATTTAGGACAATAACTGGTCTGAAGAAGTTTATGAAATAAAAGATTGATATCAGCTTCACAAAATGTAAGCAGACAAAATCGCATATCTTCTATATCTAGCTTTACTTCTGTGATTCTTTCTTGTCAGCGAGTCACAGAAAAAATGTTGTAATTAAAAATGTTGTAATTAGTAATATTAAAAGCATAACTGGAAACATCTAGTGAGAGTCACCCCCTTTGTTAATTATCTTAATTTCCTTGCTGATTTAATGATATGATCAGTTATAAACACTACTTTCTCTGGGTCACAATTACATCTTCTGTTCCATAAGTGAGAGCTTCTGAATATGTATCTCCAGTATCAGGATGGTGTTTAAAAAGCACCTAGATTGACTATTCATTGGATGCCAAGATAGCTGATACAGTTAATCTCAAAATCAAGGGTTGTGACGAAAGCATACTTTTTGTAAAATATGAGTTTCTGGAATATAAGTCAGTTTTTTTTACTAAAGAATTTATTAACATTGATTTTTACATCATATTTCAAATGACATATTTAACAAATGAATATTCAAGAAGGGGATCTATATATAATCACAGGCACTTAGTTTTTAGAACATAATCAAAACTAGACTAAGGGTTTGTATGTCATAGATACATATTAATTTATGAAATAAAACATTATGTCTATAGAGTCATAGGTTTTTATGTCTATGTAGTTATGTTTATATTTCCAATACCATGTCCATAGCATTGGGTACACAAATATTGAGTCCTCAATATAAGTCAGTTTTAAAACTTCTGAAAGATCTGGACCAGTCATCTCTTTAGTTTTCCCGATAAAGGAAAATGCCTGTAGCAAATGCACTGTGGTGATTTGGCATTTAAAGACAAAATCCCAAACCCATGTGTTGATACCACTCAGACTTGCTTGTCTCCAGTAAATGATGTAATGTCATTTTGCTCAATGCACAGCAACTCTTATTTGTTATATTCACATGCTCCAGCTCTTTCTTTGGCTGGATGTGCCTGCAATTTTTTTGTTTATTCTCTTATCTTTTTGCCATTCATGCATGTTGGTCCACACGCCAACATCTACAAATACCACAAATATTGAATCTCACAGAGCTTGCTATCTGAAGACTTCAAAATGGGCAGAAGTCATTTAAATAAAGACAGTATCATCAACTTACTGGGAGACTGCTTTGTAGAAGATGCTTGCAAAACACAGACAGAGAGCTGTTAGGATATAGGGTGTTTACACATGCAAATGAGATAGAAAAGGTATAAATGTGTAAATGTATATTTTGCTTTCAGGGTTTTTTTCCCCCCTGAATTTGTAACATGTCCAACGATGTGTCCAGGGCTTCTGGACCAGAATCACCCCTCTTATCATTCTTGTCCATCTCCTATTCCTTTCTTCTTACAGACTCATGCCACGTGTCTCACTTCCTTTATTTATCACATATACATTGGGCATTGTGGCTGCATTTGCTTGCTGTTCCTTGTTCCATGTATTTGCTCCTTGCCCTCCAGCTTGGCCTCATGTACAAGTTTGTGTCTGTTTCCTGATATTCATTTCGTTAAACTGTCTGTAAGTTATTAAAAAGGCTTGCTCCAGCTCTACGATGCTTCTATACAGTAGCTGGTATACATAAAATAGCACAAGCATGCCTTTGTGTGTGTCTGCTTGTGAGGTCATTTTTGGGCTCTCCGAAGCACATGTGAGCTATGGCCTTGGGGTTAAAACTCAGAGCCCCATACTTTCAATAGGCTTCCTTTCCTGATAACAAGAGCTCAGCTACCTGAGCCATGCCTCCAGTCTGGCTTGTTTACTAGTTATTTTGAGAAGGAGTATCAGTCAGTTTTTTTTGTTGTTTTTTTGCCTGAGCTGCCTTTGAAACACAGTCCTTCAAATGACAGACTCTTGAGTAGTTAGGATTATGGACACCAGTCATAAGCACCAGCCTAAACATGTCTTTAGACTCCATTTTCCTAAATGAGCTTTACTTGTTCTTCCCTAACCCTAGATCTGATTTTATTTTGGAAAACATCACTGTCGGTGACACAATGGTCAGTGTCAGGGTTTACTAAGATACTTTTTTTTTTCATCTTCTTACAGGTGTATGGAAGGAGGCATTGCAGGTGTGCATGCCAATGTGTGACCTTCAGTATGGTAGATTCAAAGGAGAAGTAAAATGAGGCATTCTCTTAGAAAGGCAAGGCAAAAGTTCCACAAAATAAACACCAGGAAACAGATGCTTGGAAGAGGTAAGGGTGGGATTAAAGAGAGAAGGGTAGAGGAATGAAGAGGGGAAGTCCTGTAGAATGCAGGCAAGAATCCATTATAATAGCCTACAAAATGAAGAAGAGTGGTGAAAGGGGTGGGGAGGGAGGAATAGTTGAGGATATTGAAAGGGCTGAAATGGATCAGGCTGGCTGTTGTTCATCAACTGCTTTGTTACACAGCAACTCCTTTGGAGATAATAGAATTTACAAAAAGAAAGTCAGAGTTGAAATCCATTGAGTTATCCAAATGGGGATTAAACAACAACAACAAAAAGAAAACATTCAATTAATTTCCTTCCAATCCTGCACATCCTTTCCCTTCACATTCCCATGTAAAGATATCCTCTCCCAGGGACTTCTGGATCCCCTCAAACCCTCACATTACATGACACATGACAGCAAATTATCCCTGATGGCTATCCTGATGTGCTAAGGTTTCATGAGGGACAAAAATTGTTTTTAAGTAGAATTCCACTGCATTTCATGACAGAAATACTTTCACTTGTCCAGATTCGATAATCAGCTGGCTGCCATCCCAGAGACAGCCACTTTGGGAAAAAACAAAAAACAAAAAACAAAAAAACAACTTTACAAGGACAAATCTCTACTGGATTGTCTCCCTTTAGGGTTTTGTGAAGATGACAGAAAATAGCACTTGAAGTTGTTAACGCAATGTGTATGCGTTCTATACATAGTAACAGTTGTGTTAAGAATATTTACAGTAAACAAACATGAAGATGATTATAATTATTTTTATCAAGCAGCACAACTAGCAACTTCAGCCCACTTAAAATTAGTGAAAGATTTTTTTTTGGAATGTTGTTATTATCTTTAAGTAGTTGTACAAAGGATTTGCCATTCATCTGAGCCGTTAATGAATTCGGTGCATCTTGATCAATATCACATCTTTCAATATTCTCACCCACTGCGCTCATCCCAGCCCTTCCCTCACAGTAATTTTAGGTTATGTGTTGACATGTTTTGCCATTTAACAAAATAGTTGTGTACAATGCATCTTGATCTGTGTCACCGCATCAACATCTTCACCGCCACCTTGACCTACCCCTTTCCTTATATTTCTCAATTTTGTGGTATATTCAGTGAATGTTCACCTGCATTTTCCTCTGTTCCCTCATCATTCTTATACCCTTATTCCTCTGGTTCCACTCTCCTCTCTTTTATCTGATTCCTAATGCTTACACTATTGGGTTTTAACCTAGCCTTTTTAAAGAATCATACTTTTTTGGCTATTACACTTCAGTTATTTAATTAATTTGTAACTCCTTGCTTACCATCCAGTATGTTTACTTGTAGATTTATAGGTACATTCTAGCTGCCATAAATGAGGGAAACCATGCAACCTGTATTTCTCTGGGTCTGTCTTACTTTGTTAAATATAATTTTTTTTCTAAGTCTTCCCATTTCCTTACAAATCATACAATATCTTTTTGCCCAATGGATGAGTAGAATTGCATTGTGTATATGTATATATGACAAATTTTCTTTATCAATTCATCTAGTGTAATATTTTTGTCCATATATTTTTTGAATATTAATTTCATCAGTCAGTCTAGGGAAGGTAATTAGAACATTTCCTCCTCCAAAAGAGCCATTTAATTGTCAGGATTCTTTTAACATCTTTAAGCATTAAATAATTCCACCGCCAGTGTTTGTTGTGTATAACATTTGCATGTGAAATAAAGTAATTATCTTCTGCTTTGGATAACAGACCATTGCTAACATTGTGTTTGATGTTTGCCCATAGTTCATTAAGAATTAGCATTCTGACTAGAATATTGTGTAGGTGAAGTTCTATTTTTGTTTTTCCATGTAAAACTGAAGACTAGGTGATTAACAATGAGTAAAAATTTATTTAACTCAATGTTCTGGTGGTCCTAAGTCAAGAGATCATATCTGGTCAAGGCCATTCTTTCTGCTGGAAACTGAAAATCCATACAGCAGTGTAGAAAGTGGGGCTCAGGCAAGGGACAGAGTCAATCTCACTACAAAAACAGATCCATTTTCAAAATCAAATGCGTTAGGAGTAATACATTCAGGAACTGAGGGCCAGTCATCTCATTTGATCCTACCTCTTGGTATTTCACAACCGAGATGACTCTTCAACGATAGTTTTGGCAGAGACATTCAAACCATTGCCTCCCCCTTGGTGGCAAATAGAAGCCTCATTTTATTTAAGGAAAATGGTTTCAAAAATCATCCTGTTTTCTTCAGTATCTACTTCCAGTTCCCCTCCATGGTAGGTCACCTCATTAAAGCTCACATCCAGCTGCTGAGAGAAATCCAAACTTTTAACATCAAAGGTAAAACCTGAGCAATTGACATCGTACAGTCTCACACAAATATATCAATCTGCTAGTTGATAGCTGGCTATTCAGGTGCATCTTCTTTCACTTGGAAAGGGCAGCTGTTTACTTTGAAGAACATCCATATACACCGCATTATCAAGTGTATTTATTTATATTGGCACACATGACTGTTTAAATTTTCATGGATATCCGAATCAACTTCTCATAGAGACTCGCATTATGTCGAGCCAAGTAGTCATTTATGGCAAGGAAAGTATAGCTGCAGTACTAATCAAGACATTCACGTGTCTTTCTGTATTCTCCATCATGCTGCCTATTTGATGCACATTTGTTATGAGTGTCCCCCCAAATTACTATGAACCCAAGACCAGTCCTCTAGAGAAAGCCGCAAAGTGAGCCATTGTGAAAAAAGAATACATAGAAGCTGAGAGTGGGTTTTTAAAGAATCAGTAAGTGGCCTTTGAAGAACCAGGAGTAATAAATAAGCCCTCAGCATGAATAGTCTACATCTGTCACTGTACACTGAGTCCAAGATCAGATCCACTGAATCCCATGACACATTTTCCTTTGTTATATCAATTTTTGATAGAAGAAAAAACCAGCATTTTCAGTTAATCCACAATAAACTGTAATTGAAATTAAACATGAGATTTGCAACATCCTTTCTTCCAGTTCTCTCCTTCAAAAAGTCAACACTGCAGGTCACAATACAATCTCCACCTTGTCATCTTGTGTATTCTATATTAGGGGTATGTCTACATCTTCAATGCAGAATCATGTTCACACAGACATTTTTAAACTGCATAAACAATTTAAATTAAAGTTAATTTAGCTATGTGGTAATAAAAATAAGCATTTCAGCTTAATTACTCATTTTCATTCATATAGGTAGCCCTGTGATGCATATGATCTGTATAAGATATGCAAAGAAGCATATTTTATTATTACCTTAGTGCATGCAGAAAAAAAAACAAAACTATGTCCCAAAGAAATCAATCTGTTTATACTATCCAGATTGATGATAAATTTACATATACATATATATATATATCACTAAGGATATACATATAACTTAAATGAGCATACCACAAAACAAAACAACAAATAAACAAATAAGAGTAAAACCTGTTTCTCTACTTAAGTGAAAGCAACCAGAAATAAATCATTGTGTTGGGTTTTAGCAACAACAAGGATAAATTAAAATACACACACACGTATATATATATATATGCAGACACATATAATATATAGCATAGTATATATATGTATGTACATGTGTATATACATATGTATATTTTTTAACTTTTATTTTGAGTTAATTTGAATTAAAAGTATGTCCATTATTTTCACTAACTATATCTCTGTGTTCCAACACCACCGGCAGTTTGAGGGTACCATGTTGGACAATGCAGGTGAGATCCTCTTTCAATATGTCTGGATAAAGGCTGCTATTGTGTTAAGATGGAAAACTGTGTTATTGGGATGATCCGGGAAGGATAGCTTGATACATTTCAATGAGTTGAACTCTGCTTTTTCCGGGACATGTACTATCAAACTCATCACTAGACATTGTACTACATGATACCTATTATGTAGTAGCCCTTGATCCTCATCTAGCATTGTCACTCCTTGTGACCTGTGATGTCATCAATGGAAAAGCATGCAGAGGGAAATTGCAATGGAGCCAGTTGTTTAGAGAGATGGATGAGGACAACCAGTTACATCTTGGAAACTCACTTCTGCCACAGGGGCTATAGCTCACCTTCAGATCACCAGATGTTATCTCTGGTGGTATACCAAAAGACAATGGTGAAAATGTGTCACAGGAATCAATGAATATGAGGTAGACAAGGAGGATATTTTATCAGGGGCCGCTGGTAGACACCATTCTTGCTGATGATACCTTACTCCTAACTCCTCTGAGGCTGGATAATGGGTTTATTTGGGGGGTAGGGGCTTTCATTTTCAATTTCTATGTATTTAATGGTACAGTGGTTCACCAAGCTCTTTTCTCTTACCTTGGGCTGCTGGAGCTCTGTTTTCTTCTGAGTATCAGAGAGCTTTTATCAGGTACCTTTTCATTCTTGGGAGTAGAAACAAAAACCAAGCTGTAAATTCATCTCCTAGTCTTCGCAGTTGGCTCAAGCTGATGTAGGGATTATTTGTTTCATTTGGCTTTCTGAATTTTTTTTTTTAAATTTTGACCAATGATCAGAACTTTTCCTGACTTCCTTTGTCCCTGTCTTGTAATTAATCCACACTATTTCTGCTTTCATCTGAGCGTTAATCTTAATATATTATGATCAGCACAGGAGTTTTGACCTGCTTTGTTTCCAACCAGGGCCGATTTATCCCTCCTGCTCCCGGGAGGGCACCACATCGATGCTGAATTTAGTGCAGATACCGGAGAGATATAGTACACTGCAGCCCAGAACTCCTGGACTCAAGCCATCCTCGGAGCTCAGCCTTCCAAGTAGCTGGGATGACAGCCACGCCACACTGTACCAGGCAATCTTCATATAGTGTTGCACATAAATCTTCATCTTAGAAACTGTTTGAGGACACCAAACACACACAGACCCAAACACACAGTTTCTAGTCTCACATTTTCCATTTGCCTTTTTGATTGAGGAGATAAGTGATAGGCATATTACCTGTTCTTAGGGAAAAAAATTTAGGATGAAAAATGTCCATAAAGACAGTTTCTCCTTTGTATATACTTTTACAGTATTCATTTTGAATGCAACATGTCTATAGAATGCCTACAGTTGGAAAGATGGGGGTTAATTTTTCTCTGAAGAAATGTCAGATAAAACTTGTGTATGTGTATGTTGCTTGTGTATTAATAAAGACCAAGTAGACACAGAGGGAGAAGGAAGAGTGAGGAGGTAATCAGTAGCTACATACTTTGCAGACTGAATATTTCAATGTTTGAAACATATTCATCAATCCTCTAACAGTCAAGTGGGATAATGATAAATGAGTTATTTTGTCTGTTCTGAAATCTAATAATCTAAGCTTTGGTTGTCCTAAGCCAGGGTACTCCATGAAGAGTTCCCTGATGAAGTTGAGAGTTTCACGGTGCCTGGGATTATAGTGAAATGGAAATCACCATGTACTGGCTTGAGGAGTTTTAGGAGCATGGAATTTTAAGAGTGAATTAACCACCTTGAATCTCAAAGATTTCCTTTTACATGGAAATCTATAATATGTCTCAAAAACTCTAGTGTTACTGTCCTCACATGTGAGGCACCAGGGTTTTATTAAGTTCTTATTCATAGTGGCTATTTGGCAGGAGTTGGTGTCATGTTTATTTATCAGGCTTTGGGACATTTCCTGAATTGGTAATGTGACTGTGAAACAATGACATTGATTTATTTTAAAGTGTAACTCATGATTCATATAAAATATCTATTTCCTGTGCATTAACATTGCCTCCTCTGTAAAATGGGGGAATTGGACCTTTCTGACACATTCTGATGCATATGCTTTTCTTCAAGTCCCTGACATAAAAAAGTGCCCCAGTAATTTTTTTAACCATTGCATGCACCATTTATAGGAATAATGTATAGTCAGGTATATTTTGAGGAAATTTTATCTATATATCAGCATCAATCACGTAAATCAGTTTTGTGCAAGCTGTACTAGAATCTGATGTGACAAAGACAAAACAAATAATAACAGTCTTGTCTTTATTTGAAATTTAGACATGTTCTTTATGCATAGGTTGCTTTATTTTTATATGTAGGTTGCTTTTGCCTAAATTCTGAGTCTTTAGGAATTGGTTGAAGATAGTAATTTGATCTTGGGGTGGATGATTCACTCACTGAATGTGTTCTCATTACCTTATTGGTGCTACCATTCTTCCATGGAGTGTTTCAGAGAACAGCCTTAGCTAATGGCAGATGCCCAGTCAAGATCATATTGCCCTTTCTAGGGACAGGCCCTTGCTAGATGTGAGTTGCAAAGGTCCATTCAATACCTGTGCTCTAATTTGAGGAGGCTGCAAAGGGCTATCAGAGTCCCCTGAATGACTGCAACTACCTTGTAGCCTTCTTTCCATCCAGGCTTATATCCTTTCCCACAGGGGAGGCAGTTTTAAGGAAATTTCCCAGTTCATTTCTTTCTTTCTTTCTTTTTTGCCAGTCCTGGGCTTGGACTCAGGACCTGAGCACTGTCCTTGGGCTTTCTCAAGGCTAGAGCTCTACCACTTGAGCCACAGCACCATTTCTGGCTTTTTTTTTATATATGGGGTATCAAGAAATCAAACCTGGGCCTTTGTGCATGCTAGGCAAGCACTCTACAACTAGGCCAAAGTCCCTGCCCTCACAGTGCATTTCTTGTACCCCAAACTCCACTGTAGATTCTGATGCTCAGGAGCTAAATATGTGGCAATTGTGTCCAGAAGTATTCTGAGAGCGCAAATCTTAAAATGAGGTATTTGAGCTGAAGCACCCACCTGAAAATGACCCCATCACTGGTGTTATATGATAAGACAGGAGGACAGCATTTGAACAGTTACTGACCAGGGCATAAGATGGCATGCCAAAGAGAAGCAATACACTAGAAGATGCCACATAATAGGTATTTTAAAGAAAAAATACTTGTTGCTCTCCAGCAACACCGTTATGAGAGGGACACCCAGGGCCAGCCTGAAGTCCCATAGAGCCAAGCAAGATGGCAAGTATCAATAACACAGCCCTCCCCCAATTATTGGGGAAAACACAACACTGAGCTAGGAGCTGTGGGGGGAAAAAACAACACTGAGCTAGGAGCTATGTCAGTCATGAAAGCGCAGCAGATCTCTTTTATTGCACTGGGCTCTTAGTTATATACTGTGGGGAAAAGACGAGGTAGGAAAGGCAAAAAAAAAAACCAATAGGAAAAGGGCCAAGATGGTACTACCAAGGGTCAGGGCAAACTTTCATGTTTTGAAATACTGGGCTGAACCGGTGCAGAAAAGCACGAGTGGGCTGAGGACATGGGCTGGAGGGTTCAGTTGAGTCAGGTATATGGAAATACCTCAAGGAAGGTATTCGAGGAATGCCTGGCCAAAGCCCCTTAATGGCCGCTGAGCCGGAATGGTGAACAGGCCCCAGAGATGGCGACCAGGCCCCAACAAATACTGGGAAATAAAAATTGGAAGAACACTACTACTGGGAGATGTGGATATTTTGAACATTCTAATAAAAAGATTGATCCTCAACAGAAATCTGGGAATGTAAGACAGAGACCCTCCTTGCTGTTATCTAAGCAGACTCATGTCTCTTTCAGCTGAGAGGGCAGAAAAAGATGGAGTCAGTCCCTAAGATTTACTGTATAATTCTTTTTTTTTTTTTGCCAGCCCTGGGCTTGAGCTCAGGGCCTGAGCACTGTCCTTGGGCTTTCTCAAGGCTAGAGCTCTACCACTTGAGCCTCAGCACCACTTCTGGCTTTTTCTATATATGTGGTACCAAGGAATCGAACCCGGGTCTTCGTGCATGCTAGGCAAGCACTATAACCACTAGGCCAAACTCCTGGCCTACCGTATAATTCTTAACAATACAATTTCTATTGGTGTATATGCTCAGTTCCACATAATCTAAACTAAGTCATAGTTTACATTATGGTTGGGAAGCCATCTTACTCTCAGATATGTAATTGAAGAACTTAATAAAAAATATGCTGATTGTATAGGTTCTTCTGAATTCTCTACACTTCCATCCTCTTGGCACTCCACACAACTTCTGTGGCTTAGAGACCATGTAGAAGCTTCTGTAATTGTAGATTTTGTAGGGAATAGGGCTTATGGAACAATTATGACTTGGAGAAGTGTACTTGTTAGGGCTAATCTTCTATGTAAGGCTTGAAATCCTACTAGATACTTATTTCATCTTGAATTTCATGCATTAATCACAATGAGACAAGGAATGGGCTGTAAATAGGCAACCTGACTCACTGAGAGGCCCACAGATCCTTACCCTCTCCTTCCTTGTGTTGCTTTGTCCTTTGAGAAGACCTAGATCATCCACACATTCCAGAGATCAAGGTGACAAACTTGCCCATGACATCATGCTAATCAGCTTAGATAAGAAGGAAGTGACAAGTTCACTAGGGCACTTACTGAAGGACATGCATTTCAGGATGGGAAGATTAAAAAATCCATGAATATTCAACTGCTTGCAATAGTAGTGATACATTTTGGAATCCAATGAGTTTTGTCAGGACATTGCCTCCAAGGTAAAGAACACCATTGCATCCCACACTGTCTACATTGATGAAGAAAGAATGAAGTATGGCTTGATCATTTTAGCATAGTCTATCTTTGGGAAGACTGCATTGTAATCTTTCAGAAATGAAAGCCGTAAAGAAAAAGCTCTGTAGTAGAATCAGGTTGTAAGGCAGACAGGCCTGTGTCTTAGAGGTGATGGTTGCAGGAAATGGGCAGTCATAGATATGGACTATATGATGATAATGGAGTATTAAAGCCCATGTAAGTCTGAACGTTCAGCTCCCAAGTCACTGGGGAGGAAGATACAGTAAACAGTGCATTTCTAGAAGGGATTGTTATATTCGGGATTGGGAACAGACTGAGCTACTGAATGAATTCAAGCTGTTCAAGCTGTCTGGGAAGGAGGATCAGCCTCCTATACCATCAACTGCCATTTAAATAATCCCTCTCAGCAGTCTCCTTTTGTGGCAGTAAAATGATGCCCTTATGGTTAGCTAAGAAACAAGCATGAAATCTAAGTGCAGGTCTCAAATAAGATGGCATATTGTGCGGATACAAGCTGAAAATAGACTATAGCTTCATTACACTAGTTTTCATTACATTTCATTATAGGTTCACATTACTAGGTTTTTCATTACACCTACCTTTCTTTACTGAAAGAGGCCATAGAAATACTTAAGGAGCAGCTTCCAGAGCCTATACAAAACAAATGAGTCTGTATGAAAACTGCTGTAGGTGATAGCATGATTCCCCCACTTCAGCACCGAAGCCCTCAGTCCTCCAGTTGCTTGTCTGTCTGTGCAGACTAAGATCTTGAATCTGAGGACATCTGGAATGCCACATCCTCTCCCTGACGGACAAGTATGAGGTACGAATGCCCAGGAACCTTCTATTACAATTTAGAACAACCCGTTAAGGGACATACCAGATTCATGTTTCCTCACTGAGTCAGCTGAACTGTTGACTGTGGCTTTATCAGAACTCAGTTTTCACCTGAAAATTATTGCATGGCTTCTTCCTCAGGAGTTGATCTTGAGTGCTCTTTCTTGGAAATGTCCTGCACATTCTACTTTATGGATTCCTTCCTGTATTGAGCTGCTGTTTTGACCTGTACCCTCCCCAAACTAAACTATACCCATCTTACAACTCACTGTGCTATTATTATTCATTATTTTCCTTGTAAGCAGATTGAGGTGTCTGAAATTCCTGATTGTATTATTGCCTACTGGGTGAAAGCTAATTTTCTATCTGTGGTGCTAGCCTTAAATCTACTCTTGTACCCTCACTTGCCCTCTGTAATTAATTCCACGCTTATACTCCCTACGTCCAAGTGAAGCTAGGAACATGCTGCATTTCATTTGCCTATTCCAATAAAAAAAACCCTTGTACCTCTTGTGTTTGATAGATTCTAAATTGAGAAGGCTCTGAATGGACAAAACCTAAGTGTGGAAAATGTACTTGTCACTGCTGAGACATTGAGTCTTCATTCCAGAAGACTCAATAGTCCAAGGTTGCATGAAGGACATCCTGCCAGAGCAAAACCATTGCAAAGGCAATTTACAATTGTGTTTTATGCATTTGTAAAGAAGCACAATTCAGCCTATGTTGGGGACACCCGGTGAAAGAAGCAAAGCATAGCTGGAAGTCTTCACTGCAGAAGGGCTGCTGCTCTTTATGGTTCAATGCCTTCTAAAAGAGCCATCAGAGAACCCACACCAGGTTTAAATCTGCCAGATCCTGGAGAACTACACCTCAAAAACTGCCAGAAAAAAATTGCATTTACTTATCAGAAACATGGCTTTCTATCTGAAATTTTGCAAATACTTAAAAAAATAACTGCAGTGTTCTCCAGTATAGTCTAGTTCTGTGTCATGTAGGGCAAGACTACTGATCATCTTGGTTGACATCACTTCTCTTTTAGTATTTAGAAAAATTAAACTGTCAGTCTTCATTTCTCCTGATGGCTTCAGGACAGTGTCCCTTTCTAACTAAGAGTTACCCCACACTTTCCATTAATTTTAAAGAAGGATTTGTTGGTTTCAAAGCTCTTATGTTTAGACTGACATCTTGAGATGAGACTCAAGATACTGAAGGCAAAGATATCAGGATAAATAAAGCCTGGCAGCATAAAAGAATAGAGAAGCTATATTATATTTTCTCTCCCTTTTTGATAGGAAATTGGAGGAGAGGGGAAGAAAAGGAGGATGAATAATATAGAAATAGATTATACATGTAGAAATAGATTATGTCTATCTTGGGAGATAGCTCTAGGAAATGCACTGAAAGAAGTTGTACAAGGGGAGGAAAGAGGATGAGTATTATATCAGAGAGACAGGGATAGATAATCTGATCGGATGACAATATATGCATGTGTGAAAGACCATGGTGAAGCCTCTTTGTATAATGAATATACATTTAGTCCCCCACTGAGATTGGGTGGTGAATCAGATAAGTGAGCTCCTTCCCAATATAATACCTAACAGACTAGAGTGGATGAGGGCCTGGGGTAGCATTGTGTCACATTTCAACTTTCATTTGCTCTGCACAGCATATGACCCAGTCTTGTACATTTTTGTGATTTAAAATATTGTAAGAGAGAGTCAGAAACATTTAAAAGTATTGAGCCCTTGAGGCATCAAATTGGAATTGAACACCAGTCTCCACTGATGAAAACCCTGAAACTCATGGAGATTGGAAAACACATTGTTGAATCACCAATGGGTCATCGAGGAGAGCAGAACAGAAATTCAACAGTTTATGAAATTTAACAAAAAGGAGCTCACAAAATAACAGCTCCTTTGGGACACACCAAAGGCAGTACTTAGAGGAAAATTTATAGCTCTGAGGGCCTACATTAACAAATTGGAAAAATAGCAAACCAATAACTTAATGTCACACCTTAAGCTCTTGGAAAAAGACCAACAAACCAACCCTAATCCCACTAGAAGAAAGCAAATTATTAAAGTCAAAGCAGAATTAAATGAATCAGAGTCCAATAAAACTATAGAAAGAAACAACAAAACAAAATGTTGGTGCTTTGAAAAAATTAACAAAATTGACAGACCCTTAACAAATCTTACCCAAAAAAGAAGGGAGCGCAACCAAATAAACAAAATCATAGATGAGAATGGTAATATCACAACAGAAATTACCAAGATCCAGAGCATAATGAGGGAATACGTTTCAAAACTTTATGCCAGCAAATTTGAGAATCTAGAAGACATGGATGAATTTCTAGCCAATATTAACATGCCCACACTGAACCAAGAAGACCTAATCCAACTAAACAAATCTATTTCAAGCACTGAAATAGAAATGGCAATAAGAGACCTTCCATCCAAGAAAAGCCCAGGGCCAGATGGATTCACAGCTGAGATCTATGAGGTCTTCAGAGCAGAGCTCACACCAATACTCCTCAAGCTCTTCAATGAAATTGAAAACAAAGGCTGTTTGCCAAACTCATTCTACGAAGCCACTATAACCCTCATCCCTAAACCAGACAGAGATTCATCAAAGAAAGAGAACTATAGACTCATTTCTTTGATGAATATTGATGCAAAACTTCTCAACAAAATACTGGCCAACCATCTACAACAACTCATCAAAAAAATTATACACTATGATCAAACAGGATTCATCACAGGGATGCAAAGCTGGTTCAACATATGCAAATCAATTAATATAATTCAACACATCAACAGGAGCAAGGACAAGAATCACATGATTGTCCCAATAGATGCAGAAATGGCATTTGACAAGATCCAACACCCCATTATGCTAAAAGCTCTGGAGAAAGTAGGAATCCATGGAACATTCCTCAGTATAATAAAGGCTGTGTATGGCAAACCCACAGCTAGCATTATACTTAATGGCAAAAAGCTAAAGACATTCCCTCTAAAATCAGGAACGAGACAAGGATGCCCACTCTCTCCACTCCTCTTTAACATAGTATTAGAAATCCTAGCCAGAGCAATAAGGTAAGAAGCAAGCATAAAGGGGATCCAAATAGGGAAAATGAAACTTTCTCTCTTTGCAGATGACATGATCCTGTATTTAAAGACCCCTATAGACTCTACTCCCAAGCTGCTTGAGCTGATTCAAAATTTTGGCACGATAGCAGGGTATAAAATTAACCCTCAAAAATCAACTGCCTTCCTTATGCCAACAATCAGAGAAACGAGGCAAAAATCAGGAAAGCAACTCCTTTTGCAATAGCCTCAAAGAAAATAAACTACCTAGGAATTAACTTAACTAAGAAAGTAAAGGACCTTTTTGATGAAAACTTTAAAACCCTGAAAAAGGAAATTAAAGCAGAACTGAGGAAATGGAAAAACCTCCCATGCTCCTGGATTGGAAAAATTAACATCATGAAAATGGCAATCTTGCCAAGGGCTATCTACAAATTAAACACAATGCCCATCAATATCGCAATGTCATTCTTTAAAGAAATAGAAGAAATAAAAGACCCCATATAGCAAAAACAATTCTTAGCAGAAAGAGCAGCTCAGGAAGAATTTCAACACCAAACCTTAGAGCTATAGTGACCAAAACACCTTGGCACTGGCACAAGAACAGGACTGAAGTATAATAGAATAGAACTGAGGACCCAGATATTAAACCACAGACCACCTAATCTTTGATAAGGGAGCAAAAAATAGAATGGAAGAAAGACAGCCTCTTCAACAAGTGGTGCTGGCAGAACTGGTTAAACACCTGCAGAAAACTAAAGTTGGATCTTTTTTGGTCACCCTGCACCAAGATTAACTCCAAATGGATCAAAGACATTGAGGTTAAAGCAGATACACTGAAAAATTTACCCGAAGGAAGAGGAGATACACTAGGTCTCCTTGGCACAGGTCGAAACTTTTTTAATAAGGACCAAGAAACACAACTAATCAGAGAACGTCTGGATAAGTGGGACTGCATTAAACTGCAGAGCTTTTGTATGGCAAAGGACATAGCTAGTAAATTAACTAGAAAGCCTACAGAGTGGGAGAAGATCTTCACTAACCATATCTAAAATATATCAACAGCTCAAAAAATTGAATCACTCCAAAACTAATCTCCAAAGAAACAACCATTCCGTTAAAAGTTGGGCCAAAGATTTAGAGATTCTTCTCTGAAGAATAAATAAAAGTGGCCTATAGACACATGAAGAAATGCTCGACATCTCTGGCCATAAAAAAAAGGCAAATCAAAACAACTCCAAGATTCCACCACACTCTAGTTAGAATGGCCATGATTTAGAAATCTATTAACAACAGATGCTGGAGGGGATGTGGCCAGGTGGGAACACTACTACAATGTTGGTGGGAGTGCAAACTCATTCAACCACTATGGAAAGCAGTATGGCAGATCCTCAAAAAACTAAACATAGAACTCCCCTAACACCCAGCAATTCCACTACTTGGCATTTACCCAATCTTCCAGAAACAAGGACACACTAAAGCCACTAGCACAATGATGTTCATAACAGCACTATTTACCATAACGAAGATATGGAACCAATCCAGATGCCCCTCAGCTGATGAGTGGATGAACAAGATGTGGTATTTATGCACAATGGAATTCTATGCTGCTGTCAGAAAGAAAAACATTGCCTCATTTGTAAGGAAATGGAAAGAGTTAGAAAAAATCATGTTAAGTGAAATAAGCCAGACTCAAAGGAACATAGGCTCAATGGTTTCTCTCATTTGTCATAATCAGTAGAAACCTTGGGCTCTCCTAGCAGAAATTTACAATAGAACAAAACCTAGGTACATAGGGCCATATAGTATGATGCTAAATGAAAGGACCTCCAGGATATAGAAACAAAAGCCATATAATGAATGATTGTTGTCCTTAATGTACTATGTTATCTCTCATCTCTTTTGCTGTCCCTTTGTTATCTCATATTGTTACAGTATTTCACCTGGTTTTCTTATATATAATACTATGTATATTTGGTTATTTGAAGTCGGATAGGGAAGGGAGGAAAACAAAATTCTTGGCCGGGTAGTGGGAGGGAAATGGGGATGAAGACATGAGAAAGGGTATCAATGTTTGTGAAGTAATGCCCCTTCTATTTGGTGAATGTAATGTAACCCTTCTATTAATTACAATAAAATATGTGGAAAAAAATATTGAGCCCTTGAAATCTTTTCCCAAGAAAAACTTCCTTTGGTTTCACTGTGAATGTTCAGAGATCTATATATCATGTCAAAGTGTATTTTTTGTCTTTTAGTATCTAATGGGTTTACTTGTAGATTCATAAATATATTTCAATTATTACAAAAGAGGAAAATCATACAACCTGTTTATTTAGGTCCTGCTTACTTGACTTAATACAATTTTTTCTAAGTCTTTCGAGTTCCGTACAAATGGGATGATTTCATTCTTTCTGATGGAATCCTATAATTCCATCAGAAGGAAGCATACCACATTTTCTTGATCCATTCATCTTCTGAGGGACATCTAGGTTGATTCCATATCTTGGCTATGTTAAACAATTTTGCAGTGAACATGATTGTGCTGGTGGCTTTAGTGTGGCATGGTTTGTGCCCAGGAATGAGATTTCTCTAAGATATGGAAGCAAGAGATTTTTTAAATGTTAATTTTTGCATTTCTTTCTTTTGTTTTTCCCCTTTTGTTGTTGCTTTTGATTTCTGTATCTTTTGTCGTGTATGTATCTCTATCTGATTTGGGGAAGGGAAGGAGAAGAACAGAAATGGCAGGGGCAAAGGATGAACTAATGCAGCCAGTGATATTTACCAGCTACTATGTTGAAACTTGCTGGGGTGGAGGGTTTGGGAGGGGAAAAATACTGGGAGAAAACAAGGGAAGAGGTAATACTGTTCATGAAGAAATGTACTCAAAATCTGACTTATGTAAGTGTAAGTCCTCTGTACATCACTTTTACAATAAAAATTTTAAAAAAGAGAACTATTTAAAACTGCCATTTTACTCACTGAAATTCTTATACCAATATTTCGTCTAGCTTGGTTTGCATTGAAAAACCTATTGGGCAAGTTAATTGTTGCCTTCAATAGTTAACTTGGATTTCTTCATTTTCTTTGACCTCCTCATTTATTCTTTTGCACAGATTTTCTGCCTCCACTCATGTTGCCTCTACTACTTCAGCCTAGACTGAGAGCTCTTTTATTACATTTTGATTATCAAACAAGAATAATTTAGAGGGAAAGAAAATAGTAAATGTCTTAGGTAGAAGAGAAAGTGAAGTTGTTTCACTTCCGGGATATTTACTTTTTCGAAGAGTATATATCCTAATCCCAGACTGAACTCCCCTAAGACATGAACCATGCTTTAGTTATATTTTGGTATCTCTCAGTATAACCTACAGAGTGCAAATAAATTTTGGATTACCTTTAGCCAAAGGAAACTCAAGTTACTAAATGTCACTTCATGGAAAGTATTTCATCTAGCACTTTAGTTTTGTCTTGTAACTCATATTATTTTGGTCAAAACTGATGACTTCTGGTAATTGCAAAAGGAAGACTGTGCTTTGGGAGAGTTATACAGTATTGCTGATTTTTATATTCCTCTTTTGAAAACAGAAATAAGAGCATTAACTACCTGATCACTTGATTGGTAATGCAAACCACCTTAAAAATATCTAATGCTATCCTCACATCAGTCTCATGTACTATGAATAATACTAATGATGGCAAATAAAAATTGTGTTCTATCCCTCATGACCTTAAATTTAAGATTACTCAGTGAATTCTTCCGCAATTACTTCTTTGATTCCTTTGGATCATGAGAAACAATAACAAAATATTTAAATTTCCATTACTGTTTTCTTTCTATAAATGATAAACAAAGACAGTGGAAGCATGTAACTGAATATTACTAGAATAGAACAAAAATTAGAAAACTCTGTCTCTAAAATTAGATAGTAATATTTTTTGGCTTTGAGAAATAGTAGATGGCCCGTGCCCTAATTATTCACCTTACCAGGGAGACATAAATCAGTGGACCTTATTCTAGAGAAACTTTATTTAAATTATGAAGAATTTATCCTTCATCTAATCCCTAAAATACACTATCCTTTCATAAGCTATAAATTTAATAAACTTATGCATACAAAAGCTGTACGCATGTGCTTCATTGAAAGAATCAAACTAATAATGCGTACTCATGAAGAAATATACATCTGTAGGTGGTTGGCTTGATGTGTTCCTCAAAGTAGAGTTTACATATAGCCACAATGAAATAGGTGAATCATGGTAAATTTCCTAGTATTTCTATCAAAAAGTGACAGATGGCATTATGGAGAAGACTAACCTTTCTCTACATAGTGGTGACCTAGTTGTATCAAGAAAAGCATTCTTGACATTAAGGTTAATAAGTCATAAATTGCACAACTTACTCTAGGACATGTAGTCAGCATCAACCAGTTACATAACTGACTTCTGCTAGTCAGTCTAGTGCTTTCAGATTGTATTTGTCAGGAAAATAGCTGGTTAGAAAACTAGTTACTGTATCAATTTTCCAGTTTTAATCTATTGAAACTTACATGGAAAAGAGAGAAATAATTTTTCTCTTTTCTCTACACACGTGTGATAAACCGGTGATGGAAATGTCTTCAATTCCTGTTGTGAATTTTGTCCAGGCCACAGAGTCTTAAGTTTTTGGGTTACTTACCAAATTGTCACAGCCAGTCATTGTAAGGTAACTGTTAACTAGACGGTGTACTGATGCTAATATGAGAGATATCTGAGTGTTGTAACAAACACAGTTATTCTCAGAAGCCTTAGCAGCTATTTAAAAATATTGTAGTCTTTAAAACTATGAAAACAATGAAGTCTCCATTTCTGATAACATCCCATCAAAAACTTATTAGCAAAACCTGTCACCAGACAAATATATTAAAATGGTAACAACAACCTTACAAAACCAATCCACAATAGCTCAATCTAAGTCTGAAAGTGATAATTGACATATGATGGTGATAAATGATACTTGAGCATAATTATAAGTTGCTAAAACCTCATTGACCTAGCTATAGCGTAGCTTTATAACTGACTAGACAACAGTTTGTGGAATGGTTCTCCTTTTAAAATATGAGGGGAATGGTTGAGAATACAAATTGTCAAATCGAGCTGTAATTCAGATGCCATTCTGATCCCAGCTTTCACAAAAAAACCATGAAGGACATTAAACTTGAATTGCCACTGTAAGAGCTGAATTGAGATACTTCATTTCAATTACGTTTGATTATTTTTGTTGTGTTATTACTCTGTTTGTAATTATTCTAATTTGTCTGTATAGGCCTATTTCTTCCTAAAGTAAATATGGCTTAAAATCAAGATTGACAACAGTGCTTTGTTCTCAACACCATTTTAGAAGCAATTTATCAGGAAACTAAAAGAGCAATTCAATCAGAGATTGAACATTATGAATACATATGGAGAACACTACACTTAAACTTAATCTGTGTTTGTAAATATTGTTATGACCACGGACTGATACTATATTGAAAACTGCTCAATGGTGCCAGGCCTTCATGCGTAGCACCATCTCTATTGAAAATGTCACCCTATTTTTTCTTAAAGAATCTTCATGGAGAATTCTTCCTTTTCCTTCAAGTATTATAGGTAAAATTGTCCATGTAGAGTCAATTATAAGAATGCTCATGAATATTAATGATGCATTCTAGCATTTATTATTTTCATGCATATAAAATTGCAAGTCATTCTTTGGTCACTTCAGACAACCTGACTGTTGCTACACAAAAAAGAAGACAGATAGAGTACTGTTTTGTGATGGAAATCAAAGCAATGATTAATTGTGTGCTTTAACTGAGAGAGTTGGGAAGGTACTGAGGGGGTGACCCATAGACATTGAAACAATTGATGAGAGGCCCATTCAGGGTATGTGTATCTGAGTTTATATTAATGTACTTTCTCAGGACCATACTACCTAAAAACAGAAAAATACTTCATGCTGAAGCTGATGGTACTCCTTCGTTACAAAAGCACATCGACAAGAAATTAGTTTTCTTCCAGTCTCTGATAAACTAGCTGAAAATTGTTCTTTGCCTAATGACTTATGCAAACTTCTACTGTTCTATCAATTTATCTCTGAGTTCAGTAAGCATATTTATTTACTGATTAAATTCATGATTTCCTAACTCCCTCTTGAAACTCTATGTCAAGTTAGAAATTATTCAGTGAAAAGTTTTACCAGTTTCTAAAAAGTAACTTGATGAACATTTGTCATTGTTTATGACAGTCCAATTGCTTACTGACAACAAATTATTGGAGAACTTTATTCTGAGGTTTATTCATTATTTTAATGTTTTTTTCTCATAGTAATAATTAGATTTATATAAGTGCAAGCCTTGCTTCAGTAGTGGTAAGCAACTGTTTTTTTTTTTTAACATTTAAGAAAAATGCCTGTATTTCTGAGAATTAGATAATGAAAAGGGACAGGATTTTGTAGTAGAAAAATATAAACAGATTCTAAAAGTCTCAGGGCCTCTCACAACCTTGTCCCTCCTGTTATCTCAGCCATATCAAAACCTACCAGAAGCAAAATGAGAACTTTTCAGTTTGTCCCTTTGGGAACAAAAAACAATAATTAAAATGGATGAACCTAGGATGTCAGAAGGCTGTCTTTACCTGTAGAGGAGGAACACCATTCCTAGTTAAGTGAATTTTCTTTAAAAATGATTAATATTAGTATTAATGTTGCAAGAAACAGTTTGGGAGTCCATTTCCAGGACACATCTTTGAGGCAACTACCTGCCACAGCATCTAATTTTCCAGCTCTGGAGGATACATCAATATGTTGTTTTTGAGAGAACCAGTTCCACATGAGAAGTAGGAATTAATCTGAAGGGAGAAAATGAAATGTTGACTATGCAAGTGACTCTGTTTACACATGACTGACTGTACAAGCTATAATTGCACATCTAGCAGATCTTTTTAGCTAGATGATCCTCAGGTAACTCTAGCCCTTATTTAGGGATTGTCAATAAACCCCTGACTGTCAAACCCATCGGGATGACATCTTCAAATAAGCACCAATATATTGTTCATGGGAGTTGAAGAAAAGTATGAAGAATAGGAGATAATCATCAATTATCTCTACAAAAAAATGTTATAACATTTTTATCTAAAAATGAGTTGAAGAAAAATGATATCCACTCATGGTTCCTACTTATATTACCCTTTGAACAGAAATATTATAACTTCTTTCTTGGATTTTTTTTCTTTTTTATTAAAGAATTTATTAACATTGATTTTTACATCATATTTCAAATGATATGTTTAACAAACAAGTATTCACGAAGGGAATTTCTATATACAATCACTGGCACTTAGATTTTAGAACATAATCAAAGTTAGGCTGAGGGTTTGTATGTCATAGATACATATTAATCTATGTAATAAAATATTATGTCTATAGAGTCATAAGATTTTATGTCTGTGTAGTTGTGTTTATAGTTCCAGTACCATGACTATAGCATTCGGTATGCAACTATTGAGTCCTCGCTCTTGTACTGTTTGGTCCTAATAGCCACATATTAAGCCATGTGCCTTTTGTTCCTTTGGTCTTGATTTGTCTCGCTCAACATGATTTTCTCTAGATTCATCCAATTCCCTGCAAATGCCACTATTTTATCATCTCTGTTGGCTATGTAGAATTCCATTGTATATATATATACATCACATTTTCTGTATCCATTCATCTGCAATAGGGCATCTGGATTGTTTCCATCACCTGGCTATTGTGAATAGTGCAGAGATAAACATAGCTGAGCAGGTGTCCTTATCACATCTTGGGTTATGATGCTCAGGATAGATGCCCAGGAGTAGTAAGGCAGGATCATAGGGAAGGTCTATTTTCAGTTCTTTAAGAAACCTCCGCACTGCTTTCCAGAGTGGCTGAACTAGTTTACAGTTCCACCAGCAGTGCAGTAGGATTCTTTTTCTTCACAGCCCTGCCAGCATCTGTCATTGTCTGAGTTCAAAATCTTGGCCATTCTTTTTGGGGTAAGGTGGCATTTAGGGTTGTTTTTATTTGCATTTCCTTTATGACCATGGATGATGAGCATTTGCTCATATGCTTTTCTGCCATTTTAATCTCTTCATTTGATAAGTCTCTTTTTAGTTCCCTTGCCCATTTAATGAATGGTTTGTTGGGTTTAGTGGAGGATTAGTTTCTTGAATTCCTTGTATATACTGGATATTAAGCATTTGTCTTATGAATTATTGGTAAATATCTTTTCCAAGTTGGTTGGCTGTCTCTCTACTTTTGTGGTGATGCTTTTATCTGTGCAGAAACTTTTTATTTTTAGGTAGTCAAATTTATTGAGTCTCTCTCCAATCTGTTGTGACCCTGGGATTCTGTTCAGGAATATTTTGCCTGTGCCTATGAGTTCCAGTGTCTCTCCAACTCTATCATGCAGCAGTTTCATGGTTTCTGAGGTCTTTGATCCACTTTGAGTTAATGCTTGTGCATGACGAAAAGCTAGGGTCAATTTTTAGTTTTCTGCTTGTGGCTGCCCAGTTTTGCCAGCACCAATAATTGAATAGGCTGTGTTCGTTCCACTGTATCTCTTTGGCTCCTTTGTCAAATACAAGTTGACTATAGGTATGTGGTTCTATTTCTGGATCTTCCACCTGTTCCACTGATCTTCTGGTCTGTTTTTGTGCCAATATCATGCTGTTTTGTTATTATGGCTCTATAGTAGATTTTGAAGTCTGGTATTGTAATAGCACCTGCATTGCTCTTTTTGCCTAAAATTGTTTTGGCCATTCTAGGTCTTTTCTTGTGCCATATGAACCTTTGGATTATATCTTCTATTTCAGTAAAGAATGTCTTTGGGGTTTTGATGGGGATTGCATTCAATTTGTATATAAATTTTTGCCGTATGGCCATTTTCACTATATTGGTTCTCCCTACCCGTGAGCATGGGATGTCTTTCCATTTCCTGGTATCCTCTTTAATTTCTTTTGTTAGGCTTTTATAGTTTTCATTAAATAATTCCTTTACATCTTTGGTTAAGTTGATTCCTAAATATTTTATACTTGTGGGGGCTATTGCAAATGGGATCATTTTCTTGATTTGGCCTTTTGTTTGTGTTGTTTGTGTACAAGAAGGCTACTGACTTTGAAGGTTAATTTTGTATCCTGACAATTTGCTAAAGTGGTTTATTAATTCTAGGAGTCTGGGAGTGGCGCTTATTTGGTCACTCAAGTAGAGGATCATGTCATCTATGAATAGGGATAGTTTAATTTCTTCTTTCCCTATGTGGATCCCGTTGATGTCCTTCTCATGCTTTATTGCTCTGGCTAAGGATTCCAGCACTATACTAAAAAGAAGTGGAGAGAGTTGGCATCCCTGTCTAGTTCCTGATTTTAGGGTAAATGGTTCTGGTCTTTCACCATTTAATATAATTCTGGCTGTATGTTTGTCATATATGGCTTTAATTATTTTAAGGAATGTACCTCTTATACCTACTTTTTCTAGTGCTTTCAACATGAATGGATGTTATAGTTTGTCAAATGCTTTCTCTACGTCCAGAGAAATTATCATATGATTCTTATTGATGTGATGTATTACATTGATTGATTTGTGAATTTTAAACCAGCCTTGCATCTGTGGGATGAAGCTTACTTGATCGTAGTGTATAATTTTTTAAATTATTTCTGGATTCTGTTGGCTAGTATTTTATTGAGAAATTTTGCATCTGTGCTCATTAGAGAGATAGATCTGTAGTTTTCTTTTTTTGTTGAGTCTTTCCCTGGTTTAGGGATGAGTGTAATATTACCTTCATAAAATGAGTTGGGTATTGCTACTTCTTCTACTTCTCAGAAGAGTTTCAAGAGTATAGGTGTTACTTCATCTTTAAATGTCCTGTGCCATTCTGCAGCGAAACCATCTGAACTTGGCCACTTTTTGTTTGGCATTTCCCTGATTGCTTCCACAATTTCATTGTATGAAATTGGTTTGTTCAATTTATTTACCCCATCACTTTTAATGTGTGTAGTCTATATTTATTTAAAAAGTCATCCATTTATACTAGATTTTCTTGTTTCTTTGAATATAGGCCCCGGTAGTACTTATTCATAATGGACTGAATTTCTTGGGAATCAGTTGTATTGTTTCTGTGGGGTCTCTAATCTTGTTTATTTGAGTCTCCTCTCTCCTTTTTTTGATTAATCTTGCCAGGGGTCTGTCAATTTTGTTGACTCTTTCAAAGAATCAACTTTTTGATTTATTAATTTTGTGTGTAGTGGATCTTATTTCAATCTCTGATATTTTTGGTTTACTTTTGTTCTTCTAAGTTGTTTTAGAATTAATTTTTTCTTGCTCCTCTAGGTGCTTCAATTTCTTTTTTAGGTTATTGACATGCTCTTCTTCTATCTTTTTAATATGGATCCCTAGTGCGATAAATTTGCCCCTTAGAACTGCCTTTGCTGTGTCCCATATGTTCCTTTGTGATTTCTCTTGATTGTCATTATATTCAAGAAAGTTTTGAGTTTCTTTTTTAATCTGCTCTGTAACCCAGGAGTTATTCAGAAATGTGTTGTTCAGCTTCCAAGTCTTTGAATGTTTTTTGACTTTTACTGCAATGTTCAGAACTAGTCTGACTCCAATGTGATCAGATAGAATGCATGGAATTATATCAGTCCTCTTGCATCTGTGTAAGTTTTCTGTATGAACCATTATATGATTTATTTTGGAGTGTGTTCCATGTGCTGCTGAGAAAAACATATAAAGTTTTGCCGTTGGGTGGAAGACTGTGTGTATATCTGTGAAGCCCAGCTGGGCTATGATGTCCTTTTAGTAGATGGTGTCTTTGCTTATCTTTTGTTGAGTTGATCTGTCTGTCATTTGGTGAGAGTGGAGTATTGAAGTCTCCCACTATGATTGTATTTGAGTCTATCTTGTTCTGTAATTCTAGGAGAGTTTGCTTGATGAATTTGGGTGCTCCTGTTATGGGGGAGTAAATGTTTATGTGTTCTTATATTGTGGGTATGGATTGTCCCCTTTACTAATATGTAGTGCCCATCTTTATCTTTATGTACTGATTTTACTAAGAAGTTAATTTTGTCAGAATTTAAGATTGCTACTCCTGCTTTTTTGCCCAGTGTGTTGGAGTGGAAAATACTTTTCCATCCTTTCACAGTTTGTTTCTGTATTTGATATTCAGCTGGGTCTGTTGGAGGCAACATACGGATGCATCTGGTTTCTTAATCAAGTCTGCTGTTCTGTGTCTTTTTATTGGATTGTTCAACCTGTTCACATTTAGGGAAATTTTGGCGGTCAGTATTCTTTGTCATTATTTTTTTTTACTTCTGAGTTTCTTTATTTCTCTTTTTTCCCCATTTGTGTTTAGTGATTTATAGGTGATTCCTTCTTGATGGGGGTTCTTGCTGTTCTGCAATTTGTTCTTGATTATTTAATGTTTTTTTGTAATGCTGGTTTAGTGTGCATGTATTCATACAGCTTCTCTTTGGAATGAAATATTCTTGTTTCTCCCTCAAATGTAAATGCTAGTTTTGCTGGATATATCAGTCTGGGTTGGCAGTTGAAGGTCTTCAGGGCATGAATGATATTTTTCCAAGCTTTTCTTGCATTTAGGATTTGCATGGAGAGGTCTGCCCTTATTCTAATTTTTTTCCCATTGTAGTGTAGCTCTTTCTTTGTTTTCACAGCATTTAAGATCAGCTCCTTGGTATTTGGGTCTAATGTTTTTACTATGATGAGTTTACTAGACGAGTTCCTTCTAGGATCTTGCCTGCTTGGAGTTCTGAAGCCTTCATTAATGTGAGTAATTTCCCTTTTAAGTTTGGGGAAGTTCTTTGGTATGATTTTGGTGAATAAGGGTTGTATTCCTTTATTAATGAACTCTGCCCCTTCATCAATCCCTATTATATGAACATTAGATTTTTTGGCTGCGTCTGCCAGGTCCTGGAGTTCTCTTTGGTGAATTCTGACTGATTTCTCCAGACTGATGGTTCTCTGTTTTATCTTCTGTTCCTGATGTCCTATTCTCCATCTCAGTAAATCTGTTGCTTAATGCATCCGTTTTTATTTGCCTTGTGGACACTGAGCTGATCATGTCTGCTGAGAGGGTATTAATCTTTTCTTCCATTTCTCTTTTGAATTTGAGGAGCTCCTTGGTAATTTCCAGCTTATGTTTCTGTAATTGTTTTTGGAATTCTGCTTTAATCTCTTTAGTCATGTCCACAATCATCTCCTTGAACAGTCATGTTTCATGTCTTTTCAGGTGTCATTTCTTGAGGTGGTGACATCTCCTTTGTTCCTTCATTCTTGTTTCCTTTTGGGCTTTGTGTGGGACTTTGATTATTTATATATGTCATGATTTGCCATTGTGCTTTCTGAGGCATCGAGGACTGTTGTAGCTTCTCTCTGTGGTCAGTAAGTGGTGGTCTTTACTTGCTTTGGGACTGGTGGTTCTAGGAATCTGTGTATACCTGTGGTTCTCAGCCAAATTAGTTCAGCTAGTTCTAACTAGGTTAGAGTTTGCAGCTTTTACAGGTGTTTGGCCATTCCCAGAGGCTATGTGCAGCTGCACAACTATCTATCAGCCCAACCAGTGTCCCCACAGTGGGCCATAGGATGGAGAATGTGGAGGAAGGAGATGCGCACTTTGGTCTAAGCTAGACCTGTGGGTGGCTAATTTTCCTGCCTTGTTCCCAGGGGCGGGGTCCAACTGAGGAAGTGGCTTCCCAGTGCGGAGCCATGCCTTTCTGGTTATCAGAGGGCGAGTTTGGCCCCTGCTGATCTATTCTTCAGTTCTCTGATGTGTTTCAGCTGCTTTGGCTGAGAGTCTTTCTGTCACCCCAATGCAGGGGGGGGTCCCTTGGTGCTGTCTTGCTGGAGACTCCCAGCAGGAGGGCACCCCACTTAGATTTGGGTCAGTCAGATTCTGGCTCCCAGACTCATGCAAACCCCCACTCACTGTTGGAAGGCATGGTCTATGTGCCCTTCAGTCTCCAGGTTCAGTGGCCTGGAGAGGAAGCTGTTGGCCAGGTGGGAGCAGAGACCCTTTGCTTCCTTTGGTGGGGTGATGGGTCTTAGTGCCCGCCTGCCTGTCAGTCTTCTGTCAATGTCCTCGGGGAGGGGGTTGCTGGGGGAAGGGACAGGATTCTGAATTCCTCGCTCCCCTGCACTTGCCCAGTCTTTCTTGGGTGGGGTAGAGGGGTCTGGATTAAGTTCTGTAATTTGTCACCAGCTCTGCTTTCCTGATTGGTTTGGGGGGACCTGCTGCACTACTTACTTGTCAGGGTTTGGCTGTGAGCTGCTCCGCAGTGTTGGAGGGTCATTTGCTTCCCCTCTGGTATCCCCTACCATCTGTGCTGCCCACACCCAGTCTGTGTGGGTTTCTGTGTCTGGGTTCCACCTCTTGCTGGCGTTGCGTTGCTGGAGTTCGGGGCTTCCCAGCCCAGTGCCCTCTGCTAAGGCTTTCGCACCTTGGAGCCGGAGGTGAGGGGTGGGGAAGGAGTCATCCCGTTTCGGATTCTTTGAGAACGTCGGATATAAGCTTCATCTGGATTTATTTTCCGGTTTGAGTATTTCTCTGTTGGTTCTTGAGTTTGTACTTGTGGGATTTTTAAGATAGTTGGCCCATGGGATTCCCTGATTCTCTCTTTTTGTGGGAGAGAGCTAGGTCAGGTCCCTATTGTCTTGGTGCCATCTTATGATCTCTCTCCCTGTTCTTTTTTTTTAGGGTCTCTTTCATAGCTCTTTTTTTTTTTGTCAGTCCTGGGCTTGAGCTCAGGGCCTGAGCACTGTCCTTGGACTTTCTCAAATCCAGAGCTTTACCACTTGAGCCTCAGAACCACTTCCTGCTTTTTTTTCCTACGTATGTGGTACCGAGGAATCGAACCTGTCTTTGTGCATGCTAGGCAAGCACTCTACCACTAGGACAAACTCCTGGCTCCTCTTTCATGGATTTTTAACAGAAAATTATGAATGTAAATACATGTTTGTACATGTCCAGAAAACATCCACATGAATGTATATGTTTTATGTACAATACATGTATGGATATGTTGTATGAATATATGTATATATGGACTTCATGAGTGTTGTATATGAACTAGTAAGTCATACAACACAGTATATCATATGAATTTGGTGAAATTGCTATGTGAATTGATGAAATTCATTGTAGTGACTGTAGAGGAAGAAAAGGAGGAAAAGAAAAGAATTAATAGGTTTCCTTTATTTATAAAGAAGAATTTTTAAATCAGGGTTTCCATCTTTTAGTTGAATATACTCAAATGACATAGATGTAAGAGACCTATAATAAAATGAGCATGATGCATTATCATATTGTTCATTTAGTATGTATGATGTATTGATATCTACATATATATCTATATATGTGTGTCTGCCTGCATAAGCATGTGTATGATTATAAACACACAAGCCTAAGCCTGACTCAGTTTTCTTCTACTTCTTTTATATAGTCACAATAATAGCTCCAGAACGTGCAGGGAATAAATATCTTGAGATGAGGAAGAAGGACTGAGACCCTTGACCTTGGTTTCAGTCCACTCTATTAATAGGCCATATTTTAAAGCTTTAACCTATGGCCTTGTGGCATAAACATCAACTGGGTAGATTTTCAGGGTCTTTTTGCTATTATGTAGAGAGAGCACAGGGGTAAAGAGACTTTATCTATTCCTAGAAATTTTCTTGAGACTAAGGGAACCAGCTTGAAAGGAATTCAAGGCTTTTCTTGCTCCTTTAATAAACATACTTCATGTGACTTATGTGAATGGATGTTTTGTCTTATCTGAGTCAAGCAAACTGAGTTCATACTCAGAGGAGAGGAAACTTTACTTTCCTTCAGGAATCATATGAAGCAAGTTTCTGCACATCCCACCCATTTTTATTATCTCCTGGATATCACTTATTCTTACTTAGAAAGATTCATTTAGTCTGCTTTGGAACTACTTTTGTGAATGAAATATATAACTTATCTATAAATGCTGTCTTTTGTCTCAATGTTACAGTTTAATTGTGTATGATATCCATTTTACAAATGTTATAAAATGTTCCTTTCTATTGTCAATTGTCATTTGAACACTTTTATCATTTTCATGTTAAAAGGTGTGTGACTGAATTTGATTTCATATAAAGTTGAAATATGTATTCATTGCTCACAAATCACTACGTTAACATGTAATTTGGGGGAGAAGTGAAGTAATGTGTTAGCGTATTGCCCTAGACAGAGTGAAACAGGCAAGAAATACTTCAGTTAGAATTATCATAATTGAGCTGGATGCTAGTGGTTCACACTTGTAATCCTAGCTACTCAGAAAACTGAGATCTGAGGATCATGATTCGAAGCCAGCCATGGCAGGAAAAATCCACAAGACTCTTATCCCCAATAAATCACAGAAAAAGCTGGAAATGGAGCAGTGACTCAAATGGTAAAGTGCTAGTCTTGAGCAAAAAGGAGCCCGAGACCGCAACCAGGCCCATATTTCAATCCCCATGACTGGTGTGAAAAAAAGAAAGAAAGAAAGAAAGAAAGAAGAGAAAAAGAAGGAAGAAAGAAAAAGAAAGAGAGGGAAAGGGAGGGAGGGAAGGAAAGAAAGGCAAAAGAAAGTTATAATTTGTGCTACAGAAGCCAAATCCATGGAGGCTGAGTCAGCTACAGAAGTACAAGATGACTTGAACAGTGGGCTCAGTCTGTTATGCAATCAGGTTATCTACTAAGGTTTCTTATAGTGTTAGTTCTCAGAAGAATCTTTCTTTGGGATTGCAATACAAAGATTTACATTTGATCTCCTTAACAAAGAAAGTGGTTGTAAAAATGTCAGTCTTCCATGTGAATATCTGCATGTCAAAGGCGTAAAGAAAGTGCTTACAATTGCAAATTATCTAAAGTAAGTTATCTGGAAAAAGGGCAGAAATCTCCCTAAAGTTCACTCAAGTTGAAGAGCTTCAAAGAACTAAGGAACATTAAAACATAGTTTGAAAACTCCATTGCTGTTTGTTTTTTTTCTCATTGTTTTTCCCCCCCTATTCATCTCCTCCTGAATTTTCTCATCTCTGTAAGGACTATCTAAGTAGTCTCACTGTAAATTATTGACATTATATTAATATTAGAAAAGTTTTTATTATGCAGAGACAAGATTACAGAAAAAAAGGACAAGTTTCTCTAAGTGTCATGCCTACAAGGAAATGCAGGAACATAAGATTAGTTTAAAAACATTTTAAGTGAAAGTTTACTGAGCAGGGCAGAGGAAAAAAAAAAGATCACCTATTCAACCTTTCAACTCTTTGTTGCATATTACCTAAAGTATTCAGAGTGTCTAAATGGACACTTGAATGTCAATTATATAATCATCATAATGTAAAATAAGGAGGAAAAGAGAAACATACAAAGACAAAGAAAACAACTCAACACTGGATTCTAGTAATAGTTTTGCAATTACTATCTCAAGGAACAGTGCCAAAATTTTACCTAGATTAATTTCCCATTACTGTGAGCTTGCATAAAAGTCTACCATCCATTTCTTCATTACATGTTGTTAAAAACACCCATAAATGTCTTTAGGTTATTAATTAAATTCAGAAACATATTGTTGAGAATGTAAATATTAGAAATATGTGACACAAATAGCTTTTTCCTCCATCATAACAAGATAGGAAAGAGTATCAGTAGATTGTAATTATTTACAGAAACAATATTCAGAGTATTGTTTCTGCAAGGAACAAAAGGTTTGGGAATAACACTTTTTGGATGACCTTTCCTTCTTTCCTTCCTTCCTTCCTTCCTTCCTTCCTTCCTTCCTTCCTTCCTTCCTTCCTTCCCTTTCTTCCTTCTTTTTTCCTTCCTTCTGCTCCTCTATTTCTCAGTCCCCTTCTCTTCCTCCTTTTTTCTTCCATCATTTTTCTTCTTCCTTCCTCCTCCTCATTGTCCTCCTCCTCCTCCTCATCATCATCATCATTCTTCTTTCTCTTCATTTCTTCTCTAAAAAGGGTAATGTTCAACCACATGTGAACAAATAAGCATCTGTGTGTGAGAGAGCCAGAATGTGTATATGTGTGTATATGTCTACATGTACAGAAATGGCTCTACTTCAGTGATTGCAGTGATTTCCATAGAGATAATCGTATGGATATTTATGTGCAATCTTCCTATTTTTAGATATTTCAAGTGATTTAACTGTTTTTAAAGCAGTGAATAGGACAAACAAAATCATCTGCCAAATAAATTCAAACCCCCAAGCTGTCAATTTGCCACCTTTGAATTAACATTCACCTGTCACTCTGTAATATCATTTTCATATTACAATATGAAGGTAGTTAAGCTATTTATCTCATTATGTAATCTTTTCTTTACATAAAGAAAATAATATAAAATCTGTTGAGATTGATTTTCTGACAAGATGCTGATTATTATTCCTAATATTTCATTTAAATTTATAGAGATTTTCAAGTGGATAAAAGGCTTCCAGAAGGTTAAAAAATGTAGTAAGTAGAAATATCAGGACTGAGGAGTGTATATCATTTTGTCTAAAATCTTGACTATTAATACTATTATGGACAATTTCTATCTTCCATAAGTGGAAGTGTTTACAATACTGGCCCAGGGAAAGCACCTTTAATTTACAACATTCAATATGAATGTGAGTATATTTTTCTAATTACCTTAAATTTTCTGAAATGTATTTTTTCTTGCATATATTTTTACCAAATGTTGTCACCATTTGGTGCTCATGTATGGTCCCATTTATTTGTTCTTTTCCTGAAATGGTACAGTTGACCCTCAAAACTGAAAGTTAACTTTATTTGTGAAAGTAATGTAAGATGGTAAACGAAGTGTTGGTCTTCCTGCCAATGCCCTTGGATTTTATGTACCATTGTAATTAATCACTGTAGATCTTAAATTTTCATTTCTAATTAAACACATTAGATTAAAAACTCCTAATTTTAATGTCACTGTGATTGGTTTATACTCTGGAGATCAAGCTTGAAAATTAACTTGTCTTCTAAATTTCCATGACACTGTAGGTCATTTTTATTTGCAAGTGTTAGGGAAACATTCCCAGGTTATCCTAAGCCAGGAAAGTGTGCTAAATCAGTGAACTGTGTAAAATTTAGCCCGAGGTTGCTTTTAGGTGTGACTTGAAAACCATCACCAGGATCCTCATCCCTTGTATCTCAGCTGTGTTTGGTTTTCTTTTCGCTCTGTTTCTCTGATGACATACACCTTGTGGTTTTCAGGTTGTTACAGAAACTTCACACCACAGCTCATCTTGCCTTAAGTTCCAGGTGAATAGACACAGCCCCTTCTCCTCTAAACCTTGGCACTTGTATTTGGCCAGGCTACCTTTACCTCCAAGCACATATGAATACCATTACGACCGTCAGTGAGATTTGGTCTTCTGACCTGTCTCCAGAAATTTTTAGGTCTGGGTCTACATGAGAATCTTCTCAGGATCTTGAAAGAACATTTGTGTTTTTCCCTACTATAGAGAAATGGAGTATGTAAGAGCTAAGTGTTATTTGTTTTTTCCCCAACGTTCCCTTTGTAATTTTCAGTTTGAGTTGTGAGTGATACCATCATGATTCTGACAAAATAGTACCTCACATTGGAGTTATGACTAAAGCCAGCTCATTTCAAAATGTACATATTAAGACTATACTAAGGGTGATTTGGAAAATGCTCTCTTCACAAAAAGACAGTTACCAAGTTGCTAGTTGCTGATTTTTTTTGAAGTCTCAGGCTCTACTCTTTTGTACCAAACAAAATTATAGACTCAAGTCATCTTGCTTCTGACTATACATGACTTTCTCTTTCTTACATGGGCATAGAGAGAGTAGACTCCCACAGTCACGTGGTCTGAGGAGTCAAATAGCCTGAGGGTTGAAAATGAAAACTTGTGAACATTTGAGAAGTCAAGGCTCTTTAAAAAAAATGATAGCCTTCATCTCAGTCATCAGTGCACAGAATAAAGCATATCCCAGAGATTCATGCTTGCAATATTGTCCTTTTTCAGAATTACTTGTCTGTGACTTCCACCGGAAATATTCATATATTTCCCATGCTCTCTTGAGATTGAATCTCTCTTGCAAATAACTGACATGCTCTCTGAAGAAAAATGAATCTCAGGCTTCATGAAAACGTAAATTAGTATTTTTAAGTCTAAGCCCTATCGGCTGTGCTCATTCTTCAGCAATAAAGCATGTCAGCACGATATAAAGCACCTAGAAAGAACAATGGAGTCTTATAATGAAATCTAGATACATGACTACAATCTTGCAGGAAATAGGGATGCTAGCTCAGGCTTGTGTTTATAGGTCTCAGAAATTCTGAACTGTTCTTGGTTCTTAGTAGCTACTTTGTCTTTTATTCAGTGCTATAGCAGATGTCTTCTATGCCAAATGAATTCCTTCACAACTTCAAAAAATGGAATGTATTTGTACCTGAAACCCTATCCAGGCCTGGAAAAGAGACTTGTTCAACTCTGGGTTTATGTGAGTTTATCTTCTTTACTGTACCATCCACAAAAAATTATCACAGATGTAACAATTAATGAAAGAAAGGTAATACAAGAACATGCCTTGTCTGCAGATGGTGTTTCAGTTCTTCACAGTAAATGTTTGTTATAGCCATGTGTGCTAAGCAACATTTCAATCACTTCCAAAGCTGAAAACTTTGAGAAATAGAAATATTAAGGAGCTGTTTTTGTTTTTATATACCTAGTAAGTTGAAAACTTAAGTCTAGAGCTGGGGACATGTTATTATACTCATACTCAACTTTAAATTTTATCCAGGAAACTAGTTTAAATGTCTACAAGAATAGAATAGCTAGTGATTGAGATTTTGGAGTCTAAGATCTTGGAGTCTTTTTTTTTTTTTTTTTTTTGAGTTGTGCCTTGTTCATTGTGTAGTATTCTGGACTAACTCCAGTACTTGGCACACACTTCGTACACATTAAAAGTGATTAAATGAAAGAGATAGACAAGTGGGTGGGGAGGATGTTTGGGCCAAAGGATGTTTTAGCTTCTTAATCTTTTAAATTATACTCCAACCTGACAGCTCCTTGATCGACCAGTTCTATTATAAGAACTAGAAGCATCCATATTCCTCTGGTGAGTTGGGAATGCCAAGCCATTTCCTTTTCCTTGCTCTCAGATCAGGAATGGAACAAAGAACTTTTCATACCATGTGACACTGTTTCTTTCTCCCTTTCTCTCTCTTTCTTTCTTCCTTTCTTGTTTCATACCAAGACTCTGCTCATCACTTCTTCTTAAGTCATTGCTTACTTTAAAAATGTATTATTTTATATTATTTACGTTAAATGATAAAAATCTACCTAAAATCAATGGTTGAAACATTCAATCATAAAATGAGAAGAGTAGAAAAAATATAACCATAGGACAGTGAATAAGAAGGAAGCAATATAGTACAGAAATCAATTGGAAGTAGGAAAACTTTAAGAAATAAAGAAAACTCAATAAAATCAATATCTGGATTTTGAAAATGGCTAATGTGAATATCTTGTAACTAAGATGAGAAAGCACACAGCAAGAATACAATATGACTAGAGGTAGAGTATTAAGAAAAAAATTCAGGAAGACATATTATTTATAAATGTATTGGCATAAAAATTTAAAAAATTAAGATACTAGAAAAGTTTAAAACTACACAAAATTGGGGAGACAGCAGTGATTCAGAATTCTAATCCAAATCAAGAAACTGAGACCTGAATGATCAAGGCTTAGAACCAGACTGAGCAGAAAAATTTTTAGGCTCCATTTCCAACACAGGACTAGAAGCATACCTCAAGCAGGAGAGTACCAGCTATCATCAAGGAAGTCTATCAAGAGTGCAAAGCTTTGAGTTCAAACTCTATAACTAGCACACACATACACAACCTGAAATTATAAGATATAAATGATAGATAAAATACAATGTAAAATTGCTTATAAATATACATGCAAAATTCTCACCAAAATGCTAGAAAACCAACTTTAACAAAGTAGAAGAAGCATTTCACATTGATATCTATTAGAAATGTGAAGATTCTTTAATACCTGGAAGTCAGTTAATCTATCAGATTGCTAAAACAAACACCAAACACCTAAATGATTGTGCAAATATCAACTTCAAAGTTATGAAACAAATTCAGTAACTCTTCATGATAAATATTACTATAAACTAAGCATAGAATAGATCTTCCACAAATTGCTAAATAACTTGAATTTTTAAAAAATCTCTAGATGAGATCATAGTAACTGGTAAAAGCGTAAATATATATTTTCCTTAAGACCAGGAATAAGGAAGGAATGGCAGCATCTCTTTGCATTTGTGCTGGTGTTCATCACAGGAAAATTAGATGAGAAATGTAACTAAGTACTCTCAGATCAAAAGAGAAGGCCACTGTCTTAATTTACAGGCACTATCATCAGGTACATAAAAAATCCTAAGGAAAAAACTCTAGCATTATTAGAACTGCTTGGAGTTTGTTAAGCTGGAGGATGCAAGGCTAATACACAGATATCAGTTGTCTGTCTTTACATTTCCTGCAAACAGTGCAGAATTCAAGCCAAGAAAGCAATTCCGTTTATGATAACCTCAAACATGTTAAATGTTTAACATTAGAGCAATGTGATATAGGCCTGGAGTGATATAGGCTCAGTGGTAGAATTTGCCTACAGAAGGGTAGCACTAGGTCTGATCCCTAGTACCAGGGAAAAATTCTGAAATTACAACAAACAAAACCATTAAAACTTGGTATGCAAAAAAAAATGCTTTACAGAAGACACAAATGACCAAACACAAGAGAAAAACTAAATTTAAGATTTCCAAAGAATATAATAAATGCACTGAATTATTCATTAAAAAATAACTAAAGGTGAAGATCGTTTTTTTTTTGTTGTTTTTGTTTTTGCCAGTCCTGGGCTTGAGCTCAGGGCCTGAGCACTGTCCTTGGACTTTATCAAGGCTAGAGCTGTACCACTTGAGCCTCAGCACCACTTCTGGCTTTTTTTCTATGTACGTGGTACCGAGGAATCGAACCTGGGTCTTCCTGCATGCTAGGCAAAGCACTCTGCCACTAGGCCAAACTCCCGGCCCCAAGGAGAAGATCATTTTAATAGTCAATCCTGTCAAGTATATAAGGGAAAGCTAGTTTAGATTGTACTAGTTCATTCAGAACATGAAGAAATTATAATTCCCAAATACTTCTTACAATCATCAAACTAGCTCTTATAAGCTAGCTAGAAAGAATAAAGTTAAATATATCATTGTCTTCATGAACCTAAAGGAAACAACTTTAAAATGACATTAGAAAATAAAACTCCTAACTATGCAAAACTGATCATTTTGGGGATTTATACAAAGAATGCTGGTTGTTTTAACATTTGAGAAAAAATCAAGTTTATTTGCCCATGTTGAAAAAATAAAGGAGAAAAAACATATTAATTTTAATAAGTGGTAAAATAGTATTTGAAGGAGCAACCATGAATTTATTATAACTACTAAACCAACAAGGAATAAAAGATATTTCTTATATTGTAAAAGGAATTTATGAAAAAAAAATCCAGTACTTTTTTTAAGGATGAAAGAACAAATATTGTCAGCTGAAGATTTTGAATAATTCAAGGCGATTCACTCTCAAATCTTTGATATTTTACTGAAGGTTCTAGTTGGTTTTATTATATATACTATTTTAAAATATCAATTAAAATTAATAAAGGGAACTATTTATAATACCATCAAAACATGAAATACTCTTCTATAAATAGAACGGATAGAACAAAATACTGCATGGCCTGTACACTAAAAACTCACAACTAAAACTAAAATTTCTGTGAGACATTAGAAAAAGTTAAAATGGAGATCTGTCATAGTCATACGTTAGAAGTTTAAATATAATGTCAACTCTGTCAATATGCATGCAAATATTCAACACAATCTCAGAATCTGAGCAGCACAAAAAGCAGATACATTATGATGCTAACTTTTTATGAAGTACAAAGGATTTGAGATACATAAACTAATTTGAAAAGAATGAGATGGAAGATCTGTACTACCTGATTTTAACATTGCTGTAAATAAAGTAGTAAAAGCTGGGCACCAGTGGCTTATGCCTATAACTCTAGCTACTCAGAAGGCTGAGATCTGAGGATTGAGGTTCAAAGACAGCCTGAGCATGCAAGTCTTTGGGAAGCTCTTATCTCCAGTTAACCACCAGAAAATGTAAAGTGGTGCTGTGGCTCATTAGTCTTGAGCTGAAGTGCTCAGGGACAACACCCAGTCCCAGAATTCAAGCCCCTTGACCAACCAAAAGAAAAGAAAAGAAACAAAGATTCTATATTTGATTTTATATTGCATTTGCATATACACACATATGCGCACAAAGTACTGTACATATCATTTGCATAGAATCACAAGACTTGAGCTTTCTACATGTGATTTCATTTTTTTTATCAAAAGTGACATGATACTGCAATGTAGAAAAGGAATGATCATTCCATGAAACAAAACTAGAATAATTAGATATCCAGTAGGATGTTGGCTTTGGATCTTACACTATATGCATGTACCATCACCTAACAAAATTATATGAGGAAATCTTGAGTTTTGGAGAATCATGATTTTATCAGAGTGTATGTACAAAAATAAGAAGGCAAAAAATAGGATTATGAAATATTAGCAATGTATGTTACAAAATACTTAAAATTAATCGAGACTTTACTTATAGATGTGAGAGCAATGGCTACATTAAGGGCAGCTGTTCCTTTAAGGAGAAAGGAGAAGGACTTTCCACCTTGCTTGTATGTTTGTGAGTGGCTCTGTTATACGTACAGTAAGGATTCAAAGATTTTAGATTCCGTTGTTCAATAATTCAAAATTTTCTTATAGTGTTGATCTATTTAGACATCAGGTATCCATTTATTTTGTTTTAATGGGGAGGTTCTACATTCTAGGACCAAATGAATTCACAGTCCTGATTATTGAGGTCTGCCTACTCAAAGAGAGAAGAGGAACATTTGAGTATTCCAGGTAGTCTTTACGAATGTAGCTATTACTTTCTATTTGTGTGACTACTGACCTTGTAATTATGTTTAAGTCCAAAACTCAGGGAAGGTAGAAAGTTAAGTTAAAAAGTTAATTTGCTTAGACATTATGCTACATAAATCCTTATAGTCTCAAATAACGTTTATGGATACTTTCAAGGTAAATAGTACCCTAATTTTAGGTGCTGAAGATGGGTTCTGACTTGGGGCACTCTGATAACAGTCCTCACTCTGAAGTTGATCTAATATTGCCCTCATTCTGTGTTGGGAGACAGAGTGGAATCAAACTGTACCTTGACTTGCATCAGACCATGGCTTTATTGTCTTATTGCTTTCTGGCCCTATTCTATGTAAATGACCTGAGAATTACCATATGAATGTAACACCTGGAGGTTCCCGGGGTCTGGAGGAGGGGAGAAGCGGGAGTGGAAAATAAACGGGGCAGTCTCGGCAGTCTTTGCCTGGACTGCGGACATCCTGGACCCGGTGTGTCTGTCTCTCTTCTTTTTCTTCCTAGTCCTTGTCCCCTATTTCAGGAACCCCAATCTGCAAACCCTGGTTTGCTGCCGGTTAGCCCCGGCAATTCTGTAATCATGAGCATGGAGTTATCTACCTAAACCTGCTGTTTCATTCATGAAACAAATAATTAAAATCTGATCCAAGAAAGGTCATGTGACAAAAGTAATACAATGAACCTGAGCTATCTCACTCAGAAAGTTTCAATGTGAGATTAAAAAAATGTATCTTAGGCAAATTAAAGTCCTCGAAATATCTTTGATCATACAATTATAACATTGGTTAGCTGGAGGGGAAATTTAAAAGATTGTAATTTAACTCCTTTCTATTGGAGATGAGGGAGCTGGTGATATTCTGAAGTATGAAATACCCTGCTAAAAGTCATCTTGGAGAATTTGTGGATGACCAAGTTTCAGTTCTACCCTCTTGCAAACTTACCCTACCAAATCCAATACCAGTGACACTACATACAAAATGTAGAGAGGAAATAAGAGACCAAGAGGATGCCCTGGAACACTTTGAGGAAATACGGAGAATTGGAAGGAAGTAGCTGGGGTCTGTACCAAGACATGCAGTAAAGAGATGATGGATGGGTCAGAAAGTGCATGTCATTCATGTCAAACCTTGGATGGATAGCTTATTGATACTCTTTCCATTTCAGTCAACATAGGTCAATAGCAGATGGTGTGATGTGAGTCAGTCTGGGCACCTTGAAGGGGTAGTGGACTGTGTTAGAGAGCATCTTAAAGGCCCTCATCCCCTTATGCACAGCTCTTGAGATTAGAGAAGGTATCTTACTTTGACATTTCACTTTGAGGGAAGCGAAAGCTTGGTTATTCTTTCTGGGAAGACACTAAAGTATTTCCAAGACCAGTGGAGAATATAGGATGTGTTTGGAATCTCAGCTACTTGAAGCTTAATGATTACAGAGAGGAACCGATTTCTGGGTTTGTAAGTCCTGAGATCTCATCTTCCAGGGAACATGAGTATTAACAAATGTTCAACTACAGTTGCCACCCAGACATTTCTAGAATCTGAACCCATTAGGCTAGGAATTGTGTCAATACTTCTGATCATCATGTATCACTAACATTTTCGCATTTCAGTGTCTTCTGTCCTTTGCTACATTCCCACACTTGTATTTGGGATAATTATTCTCTATCATTTGTAAAGCAGGCACATATGTAGACAATGCATTTTCCAGTTAAGTTAACCTCAAATGGGCTATAACTTGCTATGACTTTGGGGAACATTTTGAATTCCAGGATGGCACATTATTATTACCCACCCTGGTACTTCACACACCTCTCTCAGATCGCCAGTTTATTTGATCATTTACATGAATAAATCAGTCCTGAATTTATTATTGTTTTCATTTCAAGGGTTTGTTTTATTTCATTGGTGTAGATTAGATGTACAATATTGTGTCATTTGCTGCAAATAGAACTAGAGCTCATCATGGTAAATGAAATAGGCTAGTCCTAACAAAGACACTAGCTGCATATTCTTTCGCATTTGTAAAGATTAGAAATGAGCACAAGATCTTGAAGAAAGATGCTGGGAGAGGAGAAGCAGAGGAATGATTAGGATGGTTTTCTTGAAGGTGATGAACTGGGCACATTATAACATACCACATCAGAATGAATGATCTCCATAGCCTCACACTTCATGATTTAATTTTCTTTGATTTGTTCAATGCTTCTGTCTGATTTATTTGCATAAATTTTTATTTATATTCTTCTTCCATGGGATTTTAGAGCTCACTGTATCTTTAAAAAAATATCTGCTTTAATTTTCATCTTAACGATATCTAAATCTGTTTCCCATATCCTTTAAACATACTTCTTTTCTCTGTTCCATTTGTTGTTCAATACTTAATATTAGAGGTCAATATTTCATTTTTAAAGTTTTACGTTTGACACATTTTCATTAGTCAATCCTTGGGTACATTTGTTTTACCTATTTCTGTTTCTCCCACTCTTCTTTTACCACATTCATTATAGTCATGTAGAATTTCTTTTAGTATGTTGCTATTCTTTTTTGTTTTTATTTTCTGTTTCGTTGACATGTCACACAGTCTTCAATTTTACCTTTATCATGATATATTGATTGTATGCTGGACTTAGGAATATTGATGATGTTTACTCCCTGTAATGATGCTTAAAGTTCCTACTGGTGCCACAAATAAGTTTTATCTTTTCAAGATTTGTTTCCAAATCAATTGATCTATTTGAGGTAATGATCTTTGCTTCTATTAGCAAGCTCTTCTGTCTTAAACAGCCTTCATACTATTTTCACACTACTTTGCAACTAGACAGTTACTTGATTGGCTCCCTCTCAAGAATTTTTTTAAGAAGGTCCCTATTCTGTAAATTCCAGTAAGTTCCGAGCCTTCTAGCTTAAGGCTTGACACATTGAAATAACAAATAAAAATATTTTTAAAAATATTTTTATTGTGATTAATAGAAGGGTTACATTATATTTACCAGATAGAAAGTGCATAACTTCACAAACATTGATACCCTTTCCATGACATGGTCCCCATTTCCCTCCCACCCTTCCCCCGCTTATCTTGATTTCCCCCCTTCCCTATCCAATTTCAAATAACCAATTAATCACATATAAAATATATCAGATAACAAGGTGAAATATTGTAACAATATGAGATAACCAAGGGATGGCAAAAGAGATGAGAGATAATATAGTATATTAAGGACAACAGTCACTCATTATATGGCTTTAAACATAGAGCACCCCTATGACCCAGCAATTCCACTACTTGGCATTTACCCAATCGTCCAGAAACAAGGACATATGAAATCCACTAGCACAATGATGTTCATTGCAGCACAGTTTACCATAGCAAAGATATGGAACCAACCTAGATGTCCCTCAGTTGATGAGTGGATCAACAAGATGTGGTATTTATACACAATGGAATTCTATGCTGCTGTCAGAAAGAACAACATCACCCCATTTGTAAGGAAATGGAAAAACTTAGAAAAAAATCATATTAAGTGAAGTAAGCCAGACTCAAAGGAACATAGGCCCAATAGTCTCCCTCATTTATCTTAATCAGTAGAAACCTTGGGCTCTCCTAGCAGAGATTTATAATAGAACAAAATCTAGAGACATAAGGCCAAATAGTATGACACTAAATGTAATAAGGACCTCCAGGATAAGGAGACATCATTTTTTTTTTACTAAATTTATCAGTGAGTCATATTTTTTCAGTGCTGGGGATCAAACACAGGGCCTTCAACATACTAAGCTAGTAATGCATCTCTGAGTTCTACCTTCAGTATTCAATACATTTATTTTTATTCCATTTTTATGAATATCTGCTTCAATGGGACTAAAAAAAGGTAAGAGTTGAGCCCTGTTACTCTTCAACAGAAAGACAGACATGGTGAGATGGGAAGTTTTTGATATTCTTATAACCTGTAGGTTGTACTGCTTGAATTATTGATTCACAAATTATGATCAGATAACAGGGACCCATGACCATATTTCTTCTTTAATTTTCATTTTCCCCTCACATCTCCTGCACCTTTCAGTTACACACTCACTTTTAGCATGCTACCTTTCAGTAACACACTCACTACACAGGGGCTTCACGTTGTTGCTATTCCCTGTACAACGAACTCAGTGTACCTGCCATGGACCAGGCTATTCTTGTTCCTGCACCGGATATCACTGACCATTTTATATCACCCCCTTTTCCTGCCTCTAAACAGATGTTCATATCCTTCCAGAGTTAAAAATAACCATATTTTTGCCACTTGTTTTGGTGGTTTTGGTTTTCTTCTTACTTCAGATGTGTGTCAAAGACAGGAAAGGTATTCTCTCTTCTCTGTGTCTCTCTCTGTCTCTCTGTCTCTGTCTGTCTCTTTATTGACTATGCCCTTGAATTCAGGGCCTAGGCAGTATTTTTGAGCTGTCTTGCTTATGGCTAGTGCTCTATCACTTTGAACTATAGTGCCACTTCCAAGTTTTGAGTGGTTAATTGTAGAGAAAAGTCTCACAGGGACTTTTCTGCCCTGGATGCCTTTAAACCAAAGTCCTTAGACCTCAGCCTCCTGAGTAGCTAGGATTACAAGTGTGAGCCACTGGCACACAACCTTTTCTCACATTTTTTCCTACATCAAATTTCTAGCTTAGAAGTGAACTCATAGAAGAATCACAAGAAATATTTCCCAATTAAAAGTTCTTCATTTCTATGTTTTTGCTTAAGAATGGTGTGATTACATTGTTTAATAAATGATTTTACATAAAGAACTATTATCATGCAACCTCAGTAATTCTGAAAGTTGTCCAATTTGTTATTATTTTGTACTCTTATTTACTCAGTTGTGATTCCTTTGATTGATTTCTTCAGTCATCTTCTTGTCTATCCATTCTTAGCTTCATTTCAAACATGAAGTCATTGCCTATATTATTTAAGCTTTGTTTTCTACCTGTAGATTACAGAAAACACTTATTTTAAACCTCTTTTTTTCTTGATGTCACCCGATTCTTCATGTTACCATAGCTACTCTAGGCAGAGGGGCTGGACCAACCTCACCTCTATTCCAGTTCACTTTCATAAGCCCCAGGGGCATGTTTCACAATAATTAAACAACATTCTTGGGATCCATTACTTCGCTTGTGTCCTAACCTTGGCTCTCCTGGGTTAATTTCTATAGTTTTGTTTTGGATCCAAGCTCTTCTTTTTCATAATCACTTTAGATCAATAACTGAGTTTTGCAGTTGGCTTGGTGTTTTAATTGGGCTCCTCCTCATTATGCCCATGAACCTCTTGCCACAGTCACAAAGTCCACTCTTTTGAAAACCATAAAAATTTTTGCGAAGTGAGAGGGAATCCAACACCTGGCTCAAATCATTGATGGGCTCTGAAATTCATCCATCCACACTAATTCCCCAAAGCACAAAGTCTGTTTGCTTACAAGTCAAGCCCTGTTAGATGTGCATATTATTCTCACTTATGTAATTAATTTCTTGACTCATCCCGAAAACCAAATGTGTGATGATACATGCCTGCTGGTATTTATATAATAATCATTCAGAATATGAATGAAATGTTTTGATGATGTTTACCATAGATACATAAAACATACCATTATTATTATTATTATTTCAATAATATTACTATACTTATCTGTCATTGCTGTTTTTCACAATAAGCCCAGGTTTTTGACAAACTCCCAAGCTTTATGTCTTGATATCCTCATGAAAGGCATGGTTCTCTCTGCTGAGTAGCTCTACCCTATCATCTAGGATTCAGCACTCATGGCTCTCTATGGGATATGTTTAACTGTTTAAGATTCTGCAAATAAATGAGCTCATGAGATATTTCTATTTGTGTATTGTTTGTATAATGTTCTTTAGTTTGATTAATGTTGAAATTGACAGAATTTTCTCTCATTTTTTTCACCAGTTTTAGGCATTGAATTCAGGGCCTGAGCACTGTCCTTGGGCTTTCCTCAATGCCAGAGCTCTACCACTTGCGCCAAACACCATTTGTCTATGGATGTAGTATTGAAGAATTGAACACGGACCTTCATGCATTCTAGGCAAGAACTCTACCACTAGGCCAGACTCCTGGCCGTCTTGTTTATTTTTGTGTTATCTGCCACAGATCTGCTATGTGTTCAATTATGGATTCTTTTGCTGATTTGGTGTCGTGGACATGAATAGGAAAGTGGTTAACATTCTCTCTAAATATTGAGTTCAATTTGTTAATTTCATTTTAATGCGTGTGTATGTGTGTGTATGTGAATGTATTTACTTGCAGTTTTCCAAAATGATTACTTTATGATATCACTAACATTATACGAGATGTCTTTTATACCCAAGGATTAGGAAAATATTGAATTAATGTAAGAAAAAGACCTTTGCTGAAGCCCCAGATAAGGAGATCTTGGCAGAGACTCTGGAAAGGGCCTTAGAAGGCACATTTTTCTTGGTGTTCTCCAAGTAGAAGAGCCTGCATCAAAATTCTTGATTTTTCAACTTCCTTCAGAAAATTGCCATGTAGATTACACCAAGGCTTGTCTGAATAGTGCATCTTCCCCTCTGGGGGCTACCAGGCAAAGCCTTGTAAATGCCTGTGGTCAAACCTTAAGGTACCTATAACTCTCAAGAAAACAAGTCAGAAAGAAAAGGAATGATTGTTGTCCTTAAGGTACTATGTTATCTCTCAGCTCTTTTGTTGTCTCTTGGTTATCTCATATTGTTACAGTATCTCACTTTTTTATCTGATATATCAGATATATTTGTATTTGGTTATTTGAAATTGGATAGGGAAGGGGGGAAAACAAGATGGGGGTGGGGGGAGGGTAATGGGGACCAAGACATGTGAAAGGGTATCAATGTATGTGAATTAATGCACCTTCTATCTGGCAAATATCATATAACCCTTTTATTAATTACAATAAAAAATATCAAAAAAGAAAACAAGTCAGTACAAATGAATTAACTGAGGGATAAAACTGTACAGTCTTTCAGGCGGATTAGTTCGCATTCCAACAAAATCAACACTAGGAAATGGATACATACAGGAGAGGGATGGAGACAAGAGGAGAGGAGTATTAAAACGAAAGGAAGGAAGTGAGGAGAATGCAGTCATGAATTTATTGCATATACCACAATACTAAGAAAAGTAAGGGAAAAGATATTTTGAAGGATAGTGAGAATTTTGAAGGAGGTGGCATGGATCAAAATACATTGTATTTGTAAACTTCTTTGTTAAAGGACACCTCCGTTGTACAGCTACTAAAGATCCTAAAAATTGGATGAAAGGAAACAACAGAAAAACAATTCCAAAATACCAATATATAGCATATCTCAGGTTAATTTGTAAACTTCTATGCTGTTAGAAATAGGTTATTTCATGTGGCAAGAAAACAATTCTCATTTGAGGATGGGCACAAAAATTTAAATGGTAGAAAGTGATGTACAAGAAAACACATTTGTCATGAAATATTGGATCCTGACTTTATACTCATTTACTATATAATTTTCAGGGAACTGAACTAGGCTTGGAAATGGAATTTGCATACTAAGATCCAAGTAGAAAATTTTGTCATTGCTTTGGATGACTTCGAATAATTGGAGGAATCAGGGATATTTCTTGATCTATTTTTAAAATTCTATCCTTAGTTAAGGAAAGGTAGAAGAATTGAGGAAGCTTTTGTTTGCTGTACTGAAATGGTATTAGCAGATGCTGAACATTTCAGTCTAGACAGAAATTGAGTTGTCTATAGAAAATAAGTCTTTTATATTTACTTTCTTTATTCCCATTTGGCTCAAATTGCTACAATTCTGTTAGCCCATCTTCAATGGCTTATCTAGTTGAGTGTTAAATAATTCACATTATTGTCCTCTTAGCATGTCTCTTGGTGTTTCGGTTTACCATGTAGTAAAGCTGACTGTTAGGGAGTTTTCTGAATTCACATGTGTAATCCTGGAGAAATATTCATTCACTTGATTTTATCTCAGTAAAGAGATCAATAGTTTTAAAATATAAGAAAATGAAATGGACTGTTGCAAAGAGTAAGTCTTAATTTTATTCACTTATTTAAAATTTATTTTTTTAGGCCTTAGGGGAGGAAAGAAAGGAGGCAGGAAGATCCAGTGGACATTAATAGAAAGGATGGTTTGAGTTGATAAAGCATGTCTACCAGAATAGATCTTAAGAGACAGTAGCAGGCAAAAAAAATCAATAACAAATTCTCTATTTAATTTCTTGCACTCTCTTTGTAAAATGAACCCCAAGGTGCTGATTTCAGTAATTTCTACAGATTTGGTCAGGTCTCAGGTTGTTAACTTCCAATTGATATTTAACCAGTTATAAATCCATTTTTATTCATGTTATCGTGTGCGGCTAAAGTTGAACATTAACACTGCAGGGATTGAGAAAGCTAAGTGAGAGAGACAAGTCATTTAAATTTATCTCTAAACGTGAAATGGTAGGATATTGATTGCTGTCCCAATGACTACTTCATTTCCCATCCCCATTCAAGACACCCCCAGTGTCCATCAGTGTGGGAGCTCTGAGTTTTCCAAGTTCTACATTTATGTAATTGACAAGAGGCTGGCAGGTCGCACTAAAGAATATTACTCACAGAAGTGAAGTAGCACCTGCTACTTCCTCGCCCTACCTGTCAAGGAAGCTGAGAGCAGAGCTTTCAGGTGACTGCTTCACAGTGGAAAGGACTTGAAGAATTCTCAGGTTTTCTTAGTAAGATGCATCTAGATAGGTAAGGTGTGCACAAATGGCTAAGTGGAATCTTACATGAATTTGATGCCTCTGATTGGGGCCCCTCCCACACTGCTCGACCATGACATCTCCCAAGTCTTCAGACCGAGACTGCTATTCTCATTCTTTGGATAAATTTTAAACTTCTTGAAAACCACCTACAAATCTATGCTTAACCTGTACTCCCCCTCTTCTCTCTCTCTAGCCTCATCTTTGGCCGTCTTCTCTGCCCCATGTTTACATTGGACATCACTAGTGGACACATATGACACACATCTCTCTACCACAGAGACCTCCAGATGCTCTGATTCTTTCGGTGTTTACTGAAAGGATCAGTATTAGTTTGTCTCTCAAATGATACCCTATGCACATTTTTTAGTCACATTTTTTTAACATTGCTTAGTACTTATATCTTTAGAGTATACTCTATACTCTGTATACTCTGTATACTCTGTATATCATGGGCTATTAAATTTCCTACTGGAAAATTTCCAAGTAACCTTCCCCTTACCTCCATGCTGGTTTCACCATAGAATGGCTCAGGAAAATATGCAGAGGTATCTTTATCTGCTAGAGAACAAACTCTGTAAGGGAATGGATTGTGTCCATTTCCAGCTATTGTACTGCTGGCCCATACTAAATTGCTGGCAAGGAGTGTATGCTATGTAGCTTTCTGTTAAATATAAACCTCTGAAAAAACAACTTGCAAATTAGTATGGGATAATCACCCAAATTCAGAGTCCTATGTGTGACTACTGCTCAAAATAATCAAACTAAATGGACAAAACTCATTACTTGTGGGAATATATTTAATGCCTTTCACAAATATGTACAAAAGTATGTGTTTCATACTGGATTTGTGAATATACAGCATGATAACACATGCACTTCGCTCCATTCATGTAACATAACCACTCTCAGTAATTACTTTTCTATTACTGATTCTGAAAAATCTCTGTGTATCTGTATCTCCTTTCTTAGATCCACATGAGTGTGAATGTGTTTGTACGTGTAGGTTACATTTTCCCAGCCCAATCTTTAGAGAGATATGACTACTTTTTTTTATTACCCAGAGTGTATTGCTTTGCAATAATCTAATCAATGATATGCTGACTTAAGAATGTATAATCTTACCAATAGGACAGTCTTAGCTCAATGACATCAACTATGTCACCTGAAGTTAGACTTTAAATATTTGCCAACAGAACAACTGGTTTTAATACTAGATGAAGATAAAAAATAATCAGGTATATCTTAAGAAAAGTAATAGGATCTCTGAGTAGTGCCTAGTTATTTACTAGCTATAACATTGAAAGATTCAAATTCATATAAAAATGTCAATAAGTTTTAAAGACTACTGAGATTTTTCAGTACATGATAGAAAAAACTAGTCCTCAGAAACTGAGCAGTTAAAAGATAAAAATAGAGGGCCGAGAGTTTGGCCTAGTGGTAGAGTGCTTGCCTTGCATGCACGAAGACCCGGGTTCGATTCCTCGGTACCACAAACATAGAAAAAAGCTGGATGTGGTGCTGAGGCTCAAGTGGTAGAGCTGTAGCCTTGAGAAAGTCCAAGGACAGGGCTTAGGCCCTGAGCTCAAGCCCAGGACTGGCAAAAAAATACAAATACAGGGAAATGGTATATTTTAAATGCAATATTTGCAGAAGCAACATAAAAATGGAGTAATTTCAGCAATGTGGGTAAGAGGAATCTATTCCAGCATTATTATGGTATAAAAGAACAAGGGTATTTGTAATATATATTTATATAAGTATATATTTAAATATATAGGGGGTTATACTTTGCTTCCCAAATTATACCCTAGTCACATTTTATAACATTGCTTAATCCTCATATCTTCATTTGAAATATGGTATCAATGTTCAAGAAATAATGTACACACTACCTGACAAATGTAAATGTAACCACTCTATACATCACCTCAACAATAAAACACAATTAAAAAAATCATTGCTTTTTAAAAATGGTCAAAAAAGAAATATCTATATATATTTGTACATATATTGAAATACATAGGGTGCATAGTTTTTCGTTAGTTATCTTTTTCATTTTAAATAACTTTTTGTGATTAATAGAAGGGTTACATTATATTCACTAGACAGAAGGTGCATAACTTCATAAACATTGACAACAAAGACATACATGGTAACAATTGCTAGCTTCTTCTGATCCATAAATCTTGAGCATATTTATTGGCTTCATGGCAGGGCACTGATAACAATGATATAATCTTTCAATCCAAATTTTAACTGACTACCAATTCCAAAGGAGAAAGATTTGTCCCATCCCACGCGTGTTTTCAGGTAGCTTGGTTTCAATACTTGGTGTACTCTGAGGAACTTTATAATCTAGGAGGCAAAATAGTAGGAGGATTTATTTCCTGATGGAAATGAAGAAACGGAAGACTGAAATGTTTATTTTGTCCCTAGTGTCGTTTTTATTAATAAAAATATTAAAAGTTGCTCCTGTGAGAATCCTTCTGTCTGTCTCTTGCAGCAATCGCACCAATAACGATACTGCCTAAGACAAGGGCTGTGAAATCCCCAGTGAGGTCATCTCTCTGTTTCTTTTCTCTGAGCCAGGCTCTCCACATTTTTCTCAAGCCAAGATAGGCAATGATCAAGAGAAAGGGAACTAATACTTGAGAGAGTCACTACCCTGAAGCCTCACAGCTGGATTAAGGTTCCACCCATTCAGATATGAGAGATGACTAAAGGGACTGAAGACAGATATTATTCTAGATAAAGAGGTTTATTTTGGGACTGCAAGAAAATAAAACAGAATCATTAGACCTTAAATATATGGTAGGAGTATGTAAAAAAAAATCACTTGATGGAGAATTACAAGCATTCATAGGAATGAAAAGTTGTAATTTACTATGTAGGAGCCATGTATAGGGTCATTGGAGACAGTTTAAATCGGCCGTGAAGCAGAACACAACTATCCAAATTACTGGCCTGGTCTCCTCTAGAAGCTGTCATGAACTAGCATAGATAATTTTGTTGTTGTGGCTTTTTAAATTTGAAAAAAAATGGATTTATCAGGAAGCAGCTAACATCCTCAGAACTCTCAGGTACTCCAAGAGCAATAGCAGAAGGCCAAAACCAAAACCATCCATGTTAAGTGAAAGCATAAAGCAAGGATGGACCAGCATTCTGATGCTCATTGAGATGTTTGGTCATTGGGGCCTGTGATGTGGCCCAAGTGATTGAACATCTGCCTCGCATGTACAAGTTCCTGAGTTAAAACCTAAGTACGAGGGTTGGGGGGGGGGGAGAATGATTACTCATAACAGGAAAAGAATCTTGTCAAATGTTCTAATCGGCCAAGTATTATAGCTATAATATAAATAAATCAAAACCACATTCTAAAATAATCTTACTGTGACCTAACCCATCACAATCTTATTTTTGCTAATTAATCATTGCATGCATCATTTCTTGTTTCCCAAAGGGTAAAGTTACTGTGAAGTATCTGAAGAAAGAGAAATCTGAACTGCTGACTTTCCTCATTGCATTTTCATTTTATTTGCATTTTACATTTACTTATATTTCTGTATATTTGTATAATTTTTTTTAAAATGTTCAAGAAAATTGCTGGTGCTTGTGCTCATTATTGTCCTCACAGACTATTGATTGAATTTGGTTTCTTATATGGCCTTTAAAAGTAGAATTCAAGTAAATAAATAGCTGTGAGGGCCGGGAGTTTGGCCTAGTGGTTAAAGTGCTTGCCTAGCATGCACGAAGACCCGGGTTCGATTCCTTGGTACCACATATATAGAAAAAGCCGGAAGTGGTGCTGAGGCTCAAGTGGTAGAGTTCTAGCCTTGAGAAATTCCAAGAACAGTGCTCAGGCCCTGAGCTCAAGCCCAGGACTGGCAAAAATAAATAAATAAATAAATAAATAAATAAATAAATAAATAAATAAATAAATAGCTAGCTAGCTGTGATCTCATTTGCAAACAATGATAACTTCAGAGTGTTAATTTTTTTAAGAAAGTATTGTCTCATCAACAGATGAGAATTTTATCCAAAGGCTGGTGGCACATGACTTACTTAATATATGAAGGTATTGTATTACAGTTTAGGGCTAGTCCAGGCCAAACTGTGAGGCATTATTTGAACAACAATTAAAAAGCAAATGGGATTGGGTATTGAGTTTAAAGAGAAGAATATATTTTTCTCATGAGGATGAAATCTTGAATTAAATCCTCAGTAGAGCAGGAAGGAAAACAGCTATATTACAATTTGACAAAGCAGGAATGAAACCTAGAGATACTAAGTGAAATAAGCCATGTATAGACCCAAACATGCACTATAATCTCTGTCATCTGTATCTAAAAAAAGAAATAGGAAAAATAAATAGGAAGACATAGTACAACAGTAGGTATTAGAATCAAGAAAGCAGAGGGAATGTGGAGAAGGAGGTCAAACTGTAAAAATTTGCATTAAGGTGCTACAATATTGTATTGTAGTATGCCAGCAGTTTATGCAAGGAGTAGATTTTAGGTATTCTTAACACAAATGAAAGCATGACTACATATGTTGATGAACATGTTTAGTATGTTGAATGTAATACTATTTCCACTATGTAAATATCTATGAAAACATCATGTTGTACATCTCAAATACATGAAATTAAGTAAAACAAGATGAATAAAACAGAATTGCTTAACTGCTGTGTGGGTGGAATAACTCACAGTTCAAAACAATGTAAGACTTAAAAAACACATCCATAAAAATATTGCTAATAGCCTTCGATTTGCATAACATTTCCAGTGTTTTTGTACAAACACTTATCAATCATGCAAACATGAAAGAAAGCAAAGCTGAAGTAAAGGCTTGAGATTTCTATTTACACTGAGGGGTTGCTGGAGTGAGAAAATGGAATGTTAATTTGTACATTTGTATCTTAATGATGCTGCATAGTAAATCTTTTGTGAACAAAGAAGTGTGCATTTCAGCATCGTCACTCACTACACTGTATAAATATAACATTCAAATCACCGATATAGTCCTTCCTTCTTGCTTTCCCTGATGCATTTCCTTTGTCTGTTAAGAAACATCACTGATGATGGCATATGGTGCCATGGCTCACATCCCGATTCTTGCTCAGCAGTAATTGATGGGATATGGAGTCATTGTCCTCATTCTTTGATTAAGGGGGAATCTCACTGTCCTTTCACTTAAACTTCATTTCCTGGTTTCCCCACACATTGAGTATCCTTTTGACTTCAGCCATGGCTCTGTTCCCACTGATCCATGAACAAGTGTTAGGCAACCAGGTCTCACTCTCGAACATAGTCAATGAACATTTCAGGGTGCCAAATTACCCTACTTTAAAGCCTTATATTACCCTATTTTGAGCTCTCCTGTGGTTTTTACACCCTTTGAATGCTACTGTACTCACCAATATAAGTCAGAGTCTTGGATATGTTTGATGGTTTTTTTTTCTAGTCGTGGATATCTGCTCTTCACAACGCAGTTTATGGTGGTCTCTCTTTTTTCAAAATATGTTTTAGTTATACAAGGGAAGTGACATATAACAAAGCAGTTTGTGAATACAATGCACCTTGGTAAGTGACACCCCCCCCTTTGACCTACCCCTTCTCTTACTGTTGTTAGTTCTGTGGTATGGATGATGAATTCTTGACTATATTCTCCTCATCTTTGCCCCTTCATTTGTCTTTCCCTCTTTCCTTAATCTAGATTCCCCTCTTGAATGAACCCATTTCCATTTCCTGGTATTGAATTTGTTGAGTTTAACTTAGTCTTTATGAAAGGTTATACTATTTGAGCTCTCCACAGATTCTATGATACATCAGTTAATTCATTTGTAATTACTTGCATACCTCCAAAGTGATTTACTTATAGATTGTAGCTTATGTTACTCTATGTCTGGCTTACTTCACAATAAAATTTTCCCAAGTTTGTCATTCATTTTCTAAAGTATATATTACTTATATTGTAGAGGGTAAACATTGATAATTTATTGACATAAAACATTGTGAGTAAATATATGACAGAAAACTATGAGGTAGGAACAAAATAGATTTGTAGTTGACTAAGCCTGGAACAGAAATAAAAGAATAGCCAATGGAAGGCTCTGAAAGCCAACCACAGGGTTTTGTTTTTCTATTGTGACTGAGCAGTGGAGGAATTCTCCAAAGTCACTTTCTCACTCTCCTTCCAGATGATAAGACAAGTACTTTTGATTTTCTTGAGGAAGTAAAAGGTATAAAACCTAGTGGTTTTTATGAATTCCCCTCAGCATCTCACACTGTGGAAAAAATCCAGTGAAAGTGGATTTGTAGGTACATTCTATCTACCACAAATGAGGGAAACCATGCAACCTTTGTTTCTCTGGGTCTCCCAGGTCTTTTCATTTAATTACAAATGGTACAATATCATCTTTTCTAATAAAGGAATAAAATTCCATGCTATATCTATATCTCTATATATGTATACATACATACATACATATGCCATATTTTCTTGATCCATTGAAGGGCATGTAGACTGATTCTGTATCTTGGCTATTGTGACTAGTGCTGCAATGAACATGGTTGTGCTGATGGCTTTATTGTAATCTTGTTTGTGTTGTATTGGATAAGTACTCAGGAATGGGTTGGCTGAATAATAGGATAGTAGTTGTATTTTTTTTTAGGATAATCATTTCTGTTTTCCATAATGGTCTTTTTTGATTAATTAATTTTATTACTCTTAAGTAGCTTTCATGGTATCTTTCTTATAGGCCCAAGACAAACTATTGGCTTCTTCTTAATGGTACTAATTTCTTTAGCAATTCCTGAGTCTTTGCCCCAGAGTGAAAATGAAAAAAAATAATAAAATCCCTAATCTTATATAATGAATAGACAAAGGATTAAGATATACTGTAATAGAAGCATTTAAAGAAGCAGAATGATATTTCAATGAAGATATATCCACGAGGAAAGAACTAGTTTATCATGAAGTAATAAGAATTATATTTCAAAGACAGATAAGTTATGGAAAGATAATGACACAACAATATGGGACAAAAACATTAATCATAATTAGCAACACTTGAACATGTGTTTGATCTTACTAAAAATTAAGAGTAATTTTTAAAAATTATGAAATTAAAATTAAATACAAATGAACATCAGCATAAATATAACAACCTCCCCAATGGTGATGAAATGTAAAAATAATTTGAATGGGAGTAATAAGTTAAAACATGCTAAAAAGGGATTTGCTTAGTGTAATTTCTCAGAAGAATAACCAAGAATTGCAAGAGCGAATAGTAGAAGTAATTTGAAGTAAATACTTTGAAATAAATTGAGTTCACATTTTATATTTTAAACACTCATGACATAGTTAAGAAAAATTGCTTCACAATGAGGAACAATGTTTCCATTTAGTAAAATTCCTAAATGTTAAAAACAGAACTTACAGGGCCGGGAGTTTGACCTAGTGGTAGAATGCTTGTCTTAAAAAAGGAATTTATCGGGGGCAGGAGTTTAGCTTAGTGGCAGAGTGCTTGCCTACCATGCTTGAAGACCCCGGTTTGATTCCTCAGTATCACATACATAGACAAAAGTCGGAAGTGGTGATGAGGCTCAAGTGGTAGAGCTCTAGCCTTGAGAAAGACCAAGGACAGTTCTCAGGCCCTGAGCTCTAAGCTCAGGACTGGCAAAATAAAAAAAAAACAAAAACAAAAAAACCCCACAACTTACCATCTCTGGATACTCTAACAAAGTTACCACAAACTTTTATGTGAGAGGAAATCTGTTCATCTACAGTCTTTTATGCTGCTTTATTCCAGAAGAAAGTCTAATAATATTCTTAATATCCTAAGAAAATAAATGCAATCCAATGACCTTTTAGCCATCCAAATGGACTGCTTTGAATAAAGACAGAAAATAAGTTATTTAAAAGTCATAGTAAGGAGTATTTCTTCTTCCTATTCATTCTATAGATTTTTTTAAACTAGCAATAAGCTTAAGAAGATCAAAACAATTGTCATGCTACATGAGCATAAGGACATGAATACAGGAAAATATAATTTTGGTCATTTTTCTTTTAACACAATTTTGTTTTTGTGTGCAGTGTGGTTAATTTTGGATGGAAGATGTGAGACCTTAGAGGCTTGCCTTAGTGGGATCAAATAAATGAAGAAAATGAGTTGTAATTAGAGGAGAGACTGCCAGGGACAGAGACTTTAGGTAATAGGCATGGCACAATACTTGAAATGAAACTAGCAGGCAGGGAGAATGACAATAATAGTCATGAGGAACTACATTCTTAAATCTCGAGAGAAGACCAGGAGATGATGGCAGGCAATGATTTCCTGTGTCTGAGTAGAGAGGTAATCCTTTCCTACCTGTGATGCCTCTAAGACAGAGACTGACATCCAGAGACAGCTTGGGTAGAGAATCTAACGCTGGATCCACCTTGGATGATGAGGCACAGAACCCGGAGCAAAAGGTGGAGACCAAAGCAAGACAATAGCAGTGGACTTCAGGAAGGTCCTTGGTGGATTCTCAACTTCTCTTTGCTTATGTGCACAATCCTACAAGAACATCTGGTTGTAGTCTCAGAAGTATCTTCCAAATTTTGGATGGGTTGGGGTCAGAAAAGAGAAAAACTATCCGTATTAGTCAGGACTTTTCATGAAATCAGAAATAGTAGAATATAGGAGAGAGAAAGAGAGAGAGAGAGAGAGAGACAGGGAGAGAGAGAGAGAGACAGAGAGAGAGAGAGAGAGAGAGAGAGAGAGAGAGAGAGAGAGAGAGAGAGAGAGAGAGAGAGAGACAAAGAGAGAGAGACAAAGAGAGAGAGACAGAGAGAGAGAGAGAGAGAGAGAGACAGAGAGAGACAGAGACAGAGACAGAGAGAGAGACAGAGACAGAGAGACAGAGACAGAGAGACAGAGAGAGAGACAGAGAGAGAGAAAGAGAGAAAGAGAGGGGGGGATTGGTTTACTGCAAGTAATTGACTCACCAATCCAAAAACTACAGAGCAAAGGAAAGCTGCTAATTGCGTCTGAAGGCAGTCATCCCACAGAGCTTAGAACTTAAGAGAGGTTCAGAAGTATTTTTTCTCTATTAAAGTTTTCACCTGATAAGATAAAGCCATCCCACAGTATAGAGTGGCAGCTGCATCATTTAATAGGGCATTTAAATGGCAGAATTAATTATCAGTATATCCACAAATTTTCTAGAATATGTGGATCAAATACCTGGGTAGCATGACTTTTGCAAACTGACGTCAGAAACCCATGTTAGCACTGTAGACCATTATCTCCTCCTCACCTCAGTCATGCCTGCTTCTGAAGCAGACGGTCTCGATGCCCCAATTGCAACTGAACACTGCCTCATGGTCATTCATAGCACACAACGCTACCTCCGTTTTACCCCTTGTGGAACCCACTGATATCCTCTATTCCCTCTCCATTGCCCTTCCTCATTTCTTATAGATTACATGCTCCTTTATTTTCTGCCTCTGCAAACACTATGAAGCTCCTTAAACCACTTTTTTTTCTCTTCCCTTGTATTCAATAGGTACTATTCAAATCTTCTTAAACCTCTTACATGCAAATTGCTGCAAAAGTCTCCATTCCCAGATTTCACTTTTCTTAGCAATGTTACCTGATTCCATGATGTTTTCCCCTGCATAAATGATATTATAAACTTAAAATGACTAATATATGACAATTGAGTCCCACCAAAACTGCTCTTCTTACATCTTCTCTGTGCCAAAGTCACGGGGGAGCCAATTGCTCAACCCCATAGTTTAAATTCCCTCATTTCTTTGTTCCTTCACAAAAAACTAATCAAACATAAGTTCAGATTCATTTGCTATTAAATGAATGGGACAAACTTATTTTAACGTATATTCTCTAGAATCATGCTATGTATGCAATTATAGTCTCCTCTCTCTCTCTCTCTCTCTCTCTCTCTCTCTCTCTCTCTCTCTCTCTCTCTCTCTCTCTCTCTCTCTCTCTCTCTGGGGACTAAATTGTTACAATAATTAATGACCCCCAACCTTAATTCACCTATTGCTTTTAAGTTTTCCTTATCCACTTTTTCAGTTCTTGGTTAACAGGTTAACAGGGATGGGCATTGGAATTATGAATTAATTTATATGACTGTCATATGAAAACTCAGTATGATGTCTCATTCACTGATGTTGCAAGTATACAAAGGATTAGACTCTTTGGAATATGGTTTGACAGTCCTTATAAAGGTAGACATGCAGGAAGTTCTAAATAACTTCTGGACATTTATCACAGAGAAGCTTGAACTTACATCCACATAAAAACTTCTACAGAAATATTTGTAGGAGCGTGTTTGTAATAAATGAACTGAAGTCAGCAAAAATACAAATATCTTTTAATGACTGATGGGGTAGGCATAGTATAATTAAACTATATAACAGAAAATGATCCAGACATATAATAAGCTATTAATACATTCAGTAAGGTTGATTAATCTGAAAGTGTAAAAATGTCTGACATCACTTTCAACATTTCACTATTAAGTCTTTGGAGCCTAACCCACTCTTCTCTCCATTCCTTTGCCCCCATACATTAAAAACAAACTGAAGAGAAAAGCTTTATTTGATCCTGATACCTTGGGTTCAGACCCACCAGAGCAGGATAGTCACTGGCAGGATACCAGTGACTCACTTTTATTAGGTAGGATGTACCTCTTGTAGTGATTGATCATTTCCTCTGTAAATTAAGAAGCATGTGATCTGAAGGCAAAGATTTTTCAGAAGTCTTTCAAGCAGTAAATTCTTTTGTCCACCATCCTTTAGGCTTTAATGGTGTTGCTTAAGTCACAGAGGTGCAGGGCCAATGTAGCATCTTCCTGAAAAGCAAAGTAACCTAGGAGGCAGGGAGAAGGCTGTGGGCACTACCAGCCACTTCCATGTGTCTGCCTCCATTATTTATCATGAGGGTCCCAGAAATGGATTTAGAGCTGGGCAGTAGGAAATGTCAAATAAGAAAGACCCTTAAGCAACCCCATGGCAGAAAGTGAAATAGGAAGGTTTTGACTTGTCAGGTTACTATTTTGAAAGGAGGCCATTTGGTTATTGACTGACACAGGAGGGATGGAGAAAGAGAGGAGGGGGCCAATGGAAATGTCAGGGCCAATTAAAACAAAAGCTATCTAAATCTGTCTAGTTTCTCAGCCCAGTTTTGGTCTCTGAGAGTACAGACATCAGGGGTGACATAGGAGTTGTTTTAATGGGGCTCCATGCATCTAGTATTCTCACAGAACAGAGTGGACAGAAAGGGACAGCAGGAGAGAAAAGTTACAACAAGCACACTAAAATGATATGGATGGAGCCTTTCTATAGATTCAAGTATGTCATGCTTTCTCTGCTCAATTCTCATAATTAAGTAGTATTGAGGATATGGGCTCTATTGATCAGAGCTTGGGGCCCTTTAGTAGAAATAATGTAAGTTCAATGAATGAAGATCTAAGTTCTAATATTAACAAGCTTCAACTAGTTTGGAATAATTTCTGTAGGCTGAATTTTTCCACCTTAAAACAAAAAGATGAGGATTAATATACTACCATCTCTTTTTAGCTCTAGGCTTATTTTCAGCCAAATATTCCTTGAAACTATCAAGAAACATTCAAATCAAGATGTTTTTGTGATTAAAATTCCTCGTTTACTTCCTATCTCAAATGAAGTAAACCTTAGCTTAAAGGGCTCCTGGGCTAAAGGCTGCAGAAAGGTGGCCCTTGACTCTGATTTCTTCTCTTCCCTTTTCTCCTGAAGTCTGCAAACAGCAGAGATCAGGAACTTTCTTCTGCTCTGGTAATATGCTAAGTTTCTTACATGAAGGCCTTTTAATTTATGTTCCTCCTTGCCCAGTAGGTTCTTTCTAGAGATTGCTAGAAAGCTGCATTATTCTTCTCATTTAGAAATAGTTCAAATTTTAAAACAGAAGAACTCATGGATGGTAAATGGACTCAACCATTAGCTTTTACACTTTTCCTACTTTTTGTTCATAGCATATTTTATATTTTGTAATTTTCTTGTTTGCTTGCTCATTCTGACTCTTTATGAATAGGGAAAATTTCTGAGGATAGAAAAGTTGCTTATCTTACTCAGCACTTAAAAATAGTGGTTAAAACATAACAAGTGACTCCTTTATTTGCTGTAACACATAAATGAATATTAAATAACTCCATTTCCTCTATCATTGACTGGGAACAAAGTGTTTCAAAAGAAGCAGAATCTGTAAACTTTGAAAATAAATTCTCTTGAGCTTCAGTTTAGAATTAAGATTTGTTCTTTTTTTTCCTTGAGGACTGATCTGCAAAAGAAATAGTTTATTTACCTAGACTTCAGCGTGAGATGTTTGAACACAGTAAGAGAAGAGATTTTAGTATCATATGGATAAAAAATAGTTACATGTATTACTCCTTTAATTTAGACACTGTGCAAGGCCCCTCATAGTTGGTTTCGTACAGAATTTATGCTTACCTCTTTAAGATGAGGAAATGGAAAATCAGCTGCAGTAAATCCTCTGAGTATTATGATCAGTCCCAAGACTGAATCTCTACTAGGAAGTTTTCCACCAGCTTTATAATATTATTGATGTGAAAAAGTTTGTGACACTTTAGGTCCATATGCATACTCAGGCTGAATCTTCCAGAGAATGACTGAGAGGGATGGTGTTGTCATTTAGAGGACATAAAAAAAATCAAGGTCTTTGTCACTAATAGTCAATAAAACCATCACAATGTATTTCCTTTGGATTTTCTGGATAAGTTCCATTAGGAGCAATTAGCTTTAATGCCTTTAAAAGTCCCCAACACTTTAAGTTGCTCACTATATTCCAAGTGTCTATTTAATTTGTAGGACATTACTGACCATGAACTGTGAATGTCAACCTCCCAAAGACTCTAGAAGGGAACACAGCCTAAGGAGAAAGGAATAAAGCAATCAATATGGTGCATTAAACATGAAGGATAGAAACTCATGAGGATGGAAAGCAGGACAGGGGAAGAAATACACAGGAAGAGTTGGAAAAGGTAGATAAGGGGCCAAATATGACCATTGTAATGAAATTATAATAGTAATCTTAGATTGAACGTACGGCACTTACAATGTTCTACTTACTCTCTAAACTTTCAAGTACGAATTCATTCGGTCTCTAAAACAATCCCCTAAGATTAGCAATGCTATCTGAACAGCTACAAAATGTGAGGTACAGAAAATTAAAATTATCTATCCAGGGTCACCGACCTACTGTGCCATGCTCTATGATGACATACTTTAGGATGACATGCTTTATATTTAGACACTACATTTTTAATCAAAATGATGTAAAATGCATTGGACAACCAACCTCAAATATGTCACTCAGGAAAAGAGATGGAAGATAGTTATTTGACTGTAACAGTAGGTTATCCACAATAAATTTAATTTCTTAAAAGGTGTATTTAATTATGATAAATAGGTCTTGTGCAGTTTAGTACATACAAATATTACATAGATTTTCTGTATCTAGTGATTAAATCCAGAGATGGTATTGAGAATCACTAGAAACAGACCAGAAATCTAGGGAAAGAGACTGAACTTTCACCTCGTGAGAAGATGACAATGTAGGGTTTCCTCCTACCAGCCTGACATGGTCCCACCACTAAGTGGGTGAAATAGCCAGGGCAAGGTCTCAGGGAATGGGTATTCACAGAGTTGTAACATGAGCAAGAAAGGAAAGTCAAATGACCAAGTCAGGTAAATGACTCTTAACACAGAAAATTGTACTATGTTCCCTCAAACATACTTTGCACATCTTTATGAACTCCTTTACAAGGAATAAGAATCTTGCAATATACCCGAGTTAATATGTTTGTTTTACAAATTTCTGTTTGCTCTTCCTTCTCTTTTCTATGATGTATGTGAACAACACAAATGAACGTAATTAATGTGCTCTAGAGAATTAAATAGAGAAGGTGATGAGAACTTCTTTTGTTTTTATGATGTGTAACTTTTAAATGTTTAAGTAACAAAAAAGAAAATACTAGGATCATTTAATATTTTATAAATTCTGTTTACTAGTGACTTTTGATTCATTTTTCTTTCTTTCCTTATTTACCTCTTTCTATCATCTACAGTTGTAAAAACCCATCTAGGCTGTAAAAACCCATTGATTGAGTACTTAGAGGCTGAGCAGAAGAAAGATTTAGCTTCTCTATACTCTAAGGTATGATTGCTTGATTCTTCCTGATAGACATAGGAAATGCACAGTGGGACACTGTATCTTTATTGGCATTCTGTGCCAGGAACTCTTCTGGCATTGTTCTGAGAAAGACACCATCTTTGACCTTGATGCATAGTATTAAGGTTATCAAAATTATTATAAATGCAACAGACTTTACTAAAGGAATGAAAGCAAGTGTTTGAAAGGGTCAAGTCAGAGTTACGTATTTTTAGATAACTGCTACCTTCAATGTGCATAATGGAATAGATAAATAAGTGTGGTGCTGGAGAATGTAGAAAAAGTTGAATCAAAGTTTCTGTCCTGGAGATGGAAAATTACTGGAGAAGGAAAATTTAAGGGTATGATATCTATCTATCTTAAATTACAAGGGGAATGATTAAATTAGGGGTTGGAGCTTTGTTGAGGGTTTGAAGGAATAGGAAATCCTGCAGGCTTTGGGAACAGCTAGATTCAAGGTTCCACACCACCTGATTTCCTCTTCTTTTTTATCTTTTTGCCAGTACTGGGCTTGGGCTTAGAGTCTGAGCACTGTCCAGGGGTTTCTCAAGGGTAGAGCTCTACCGCTTGAGCCACAGCACCACTTCTGGATTCTTTTCTATGTATGTGGTAGCAAGGAATCAGACCTAGGTCTTTGTGCACTCTACCAGTACGCCAAACTCCCCACCTAAGCATCAGAATTCTTTCCCCTTCTTGACTCTAATTGTCTCTCACAATCACTTAACTTTTCCCCTCTTTTTTGAGCAAATATTTCTTTTCTATTTTTCTGATCTTCAAGCAAAATGTTATGAAAATGCATTTCCAGAGCAATATTATTTCTCTTCTTGACATCAGAAGACTATGGAAAATAATTTTTCAATGCAAAAATATATGGGAACAGAATCTACTTTGGACTCAGTGTCTAACTTAAGCAATAAACTGTAAACAAGGTTTCACACAGGAGACTGCAAATCTGAACTTTACCTTGGGTTGCTATGAGGTTGGATGAAGATAGGTAAAATAGGGTTATTGCTCCAAAACGTGTAGGTTAAGAAAGAGTATGTCAAATACCAATATATAGGCAAGGAAGACCACATAAATAGATTTTTATTGATATGAAAAACATGAAATGGCAATGGCCACAGTGTTATAGTACCTCTAACACTAGCTACTCAGAATGCTGAAATCTGAGGATCATGAATTGAAAGCTAACTCAGGAGGGAGAGTCCATGATACCCTTATCTCCAATTAACCACAAAAAAAGTGAAAGTAGAGCTAGAACTTGAGTGGTACAGTGTAACTTTGGGCAGATATACACAGAAACAGGGCCTGGGCCCTGTGTTCAAGCCCCAGGACCAACACGCACAAACATAAGCACACACACACACACACACATGCACACTCAGAAATATTCGATTTCCACTTTAAGAAACCCACTGAGTAACACTACTCAGTGACACTACTATCTTTGGAGAAGAGCAATTCCAGGGTGGATCAGAGAGGCCTCAGGAAAACAAACCACCTTCCTTCCCCTTCCCACACAAGCCCTGAATCTCAGCCAGAAAATGTTTTTCTAAAGTGAAAGGTGCTAATAACAATCATTTCCTACCTGCCTTTGATCAGCAAAATAAAATATAAAGCTCTGACAAAGGCAGGGCTCACTTCTGATAAAATATCAGTCCAAAATGGCTCTCCTTGGAGATGGTTTAGTGTTCCTATGGAAAGGTTCTGTTCAACTTAGAAAAGGTCGTTTTCCCTGAGGAAGCAAGTAAATAAAGAAACACCCCTACTTCTGAAGTGTGAAAAGGTCCCCATTTGGGCTATCTTGAGAAACAGAGAGGAAAAGCTCAGCATTCCACACCTCAACTCTACACTCCTCATGCCCAGCAAAGCTTTGTGCAAGGTGTTAATCCTGGAGTGGTATGCAGAGTTAGCATCAAATCCTCTGCCAATCTCCCAAGCCACACATGGTATTCTGGGAACCCATCCCTCCTGGTGCTTCTGAAAAATTAGCATATGTTGTGGAAGGAATTATGAAGTTATCTGCAGCAGACTGAATCTTTACCCACTTTCACTTTGATGGGAAGTGCTATCATTATTGGGGAAAAAAATTCTGCATTGCCTCATTAGTCCTGTTCCAAACACCTGCAGGGAATAAAGCCATTCTTCCTTTCCCATTTATGTGGACCTGTGTTTATATCTTGCTTCATTATCTCTTTCTTCCACAAAATGTAGGAAAATAAAATGGTTGGAATACAACGCTTGCTTGCTCTTTGGGTATATTTTTTGGTTGTTTTTTTTTTTTTGAAAATATCCCTACCTCCTTCATTTCATGCATATAGGTCAAGGGAGTCATTTGGGAGCATAGAAAACAGTTCTATTTTACCTGTTCAGACTAGAAATTGTGAGAAAACTGGGACCAGATGAGCTGCTGTTTCTGCATCTCTATGATCATTTTCTGATGTCTTTGGGGGGGAAATATGGCAAAGATCTTTTCTAATTTTATACACTTTAATTCAGGTTGGCATGATATATAATGTTTCCACTTCTGCACACAAAGCTCTGTGGCTATTTGGCTAATTATATTCAAGGTAAGCTCTGTGGCTAGATGTCTAAATTCTTCCTTTTGTGTTTGTTTACCCTTCTGAATCCACTATTACTTTCTTTTTTCCACAGGAAACTCATTTCTAGACATCCTGATCTTCTTATTGCCAGACTTATTGGTTAAAATTGTTTTATTTCTTCTTTGTTTAAAAAGGTGGTCATGGTGGCTTGACATGGTGTTCCTAAGTGCTTGGGATATGGATAAAGGGATTGAAGTTGGAGTGCAGTCTGGGGACAAAATGTTCATGAGAGGCTATCCTTGTCAAAACTAGGTACAGAAGGCCATGTCTGTCACCCAAATGACAAAGGGAAGCACAAATACCAGGATTACAGTCCAGGCTGGCTTAGGCAAAAAATGTGAAAACCTATGTCAAAAATAACTAATTCTATGAGGGTCTGGCAAAGGAGATGGAATGCTTGAATATCTATCTAGGATATATGGTAAAAACAACAGCAAAAATAGTGAATAGGGTTTACCCACACACACACACATACACGTACAACACATGTACACACTCACACTTTCCAAATATGTGCCCAAATATGGTATAGGAGAACAGAGTAGATCTATTTTTACTATTTTGAGAATCCTCCATACTGATTTCCATAATGCAATGTTACTTTACCTTCCCAACAGCAGGGTAGATAGGGTTCCTTGCCCTGTATCCTCACCAGAATTTATCATGTTTGTTTTTTGGGTGAGTGCTGTTCTGCCTGGGGTAAGACAGATTCATTCTAGTTTTGATTTTCACTTCCTTCATGGCTAAAAATGTCAAACATGTATTTATTAGCTATTTTTATTTCTCCTGAGAAATATCTGTTCCATATGTTTGCCCATTTATTGTTTCACTTGTTCTTTCATTGTTCAATGTTTTTAATTTTTGGTATATTGGGTATGAATGCTTTATCTGTTGAACAGCTGGAATAGATTTTTTCCCTATTCTGCACATTGCATGTTTGTTCTAGTGATTCTTTTGCCTTGTAACAATTTTGAAATTTTCATCCATTTTTAAATCCATTTTTATCCATTCCCATTTATCAATTCTTGCTTTTACTTTTGGAGTAATTTGAATCCTATTCAGAAATTTTAAACTGGGCCTATGTTTTTCAGTTTTCCTGTACTGTTATCCAATGGATCTTTGATCCTTTTCAGTGATATATATATGTATATATATGCGTGTATTTACATATCTACAAAATATGTATGTATACGTGTATGCATATAATAATGTACACACATACATTATATGTATATGTAATAATATATACATATATACATTATACACACACACATATATAAATACACCAAATGCAAATGGATCAAAGATCTGTTGGATAACAGCTCAGAAAACCTAAACACACACTTGTATTCACAAATACTGGTGTAGTTTCAGATAAGAATTATTTTGTTTCTCAGCACCATTTGTTAAAATCACTGTCTTTTGTCCTGGGCATGTTTTTGGCTCTTTGGTCAAATATTAGACGGCTGTTCTGTGGCTATTCTTATAGAACTTTTGCTCTTTTATTCATTGATCTTCATATCTGCTACCAGCAAGTACCATGCTGTTTTAATTACATGGTTCTGTAATACAATTTGAATTTGGTAATTGTGTACTATGTTGCTCTTTTTGCTCAAGGTTATGAGTCCTTAACACTTCTACCAGGGATGCCTGCTTTGGGTTACAAAGTGTTATTCTGTCTTTATTGCCCACAGCTACTGTTTTTGTCATCATCATCTCCCAGTTTTAGCTATGGATGGTAATAGCTTATTTTATTTTTCCAGATATGAGAACTCTATCCTTTAGCTCAGCTGAGGTTTCGTATTTAGTTCTCTCTGCTATGTTACAGCCCATATCTCAGGCATGCCGTATTGAGACCTCTGGGACCATAATATACGATGGGAATTTCTGAGTCTAGTGGAGATGGTAGCTTTTGTGTCCACAGTGGAGTCTTAACGTTGAGTACTAGCCTCTGGTTCACTCTCAGTTCTACAGTCCCCCTGGTTGTGGAAAGTTGTGAAGGGGCTAAAGGGACCCTGGAGATAACCCTGAGGGCTCAGTCCATGTCTTTAGATAGCAGGAAGCCTTTCTTCAGAATCCACTGACTGCGCCAAATCACCCACAAAACCAGATAGATGAAATCGGAGTCACAAACATGTCATCCACGTTACAACACCAAACCATACGACTGGAAAGTCTTCACAGTTATCCAAATGCTTGCGTCCAAAAAAGGAGGGTGAAGTCACGAACCATCGTCAAAGTGGCAGGAAAGCGTACTAGGGAAAGAATACACATGCAATAGGTTGGAAGTGAGTCTCCTCCAGGATGAAAATGACAATTACTTTTATTCCAGCCCAGGCTTTTACTAGAGTTTGAGGACTTACAGAATCAAGTTCCACCCGAGGAACAGCACGGTACACAGACTCTCACTCCATTTCGCCTTTTCAAAAAAAGCTATTCTTTCTGTGAAGAATGTAAAGCAGTGAACCCCAGTCAAGAAGAAATGGGAAAGGAAGGAAAAGTCGAGGACGCATGAGCAATACATAGAAAGGTAAGGGAGAAATAGCTAAAATACCTAATAGCCTATAAATGTTATTATTCTGCTTTAAATTCCTAAAGGATATAATATTTTTCTAAGGATTCTTAAATTTTATTGTATAATTAAAATTAAAAACAAAATCATTTAATAAAACAATGACTAAGAGAATATACTTATCAAGTTATATGTCTTAGAAGTTATAGACACACCATAGACTTACAGAATATATTTAACAATACTACATATTTTAATAACACATACATATATATATATATTATTGTTGGAATAAGGTATACAGGGGTTACAGTTACATTTGTCAGGCACATTGATACTCCTTGAGTTTTTGTCCTCTTTTCCCTTCCCCCACCCCTTTCCAATCATCTTTGTTTCCCCCACTTCACTACTCTATTTCTAATAAACAAATATATATGTCTAAAATATATCAGGTAACAAAGCCAGATACAGTAACAACATGAGATTAACCATAAAGGCAAAAAAGAGAAGTGAAATAATTTAGAATATTAAGAACATCACACAAGATAAAGCTCTTGATTCCATATGCTGACTAGAGTTCATTTCATTTAGTCTCATCCTATATGACTATATGTATCTAGGTTTTGGGCTATTGTAATCCTCCACTAGGAGAGTCCTAGATGTGTACTAATTATTACAAATGAGGGAAACCATTGAGCTTATGTCCCTTTGGGTCTGGCTTACTTTAATTGATATGATTTTTTACAAGTCTTTCAATTTCCTTACAAATGGGGGATGTCATTCTTTATTATGGCAGCATAAAATTACATTGATCCAATCATCTACTGAGGGGCATCTGGGTTGGTTTCATATTTTTATTATGGTAATTAATGCTGCAATGAACATCGCTGTGCTAGTGGCTTTATTATGTCCTTGTCTCTGTACATTTGAGTGGAGCTGGGTCATAGAGGAGCTCTATGCTTAGTCTTTTGAGGAACCGCCATACTGCTTTCCACAGTGGTTGAATGAGTTTACACTCTCACCAACAGTGTAGTAACGATCCCTCCTGGCCACATCCCTGCCAGTATCTGTTGTTATTAGATTTCTTGATAATGACCATTCTAACTGGAGTGAGGTAGAATCCCAAGGTTACTTTGATTTGCATTCCTTATATTGCCAGAGATTTTTTTTTTCATGTGTCTATCGGCCATTCTTATTTGCTCTTCAGAGAAGTCTCTAAGTCTTTAGCTCCCCTTTTAATGGGATGGTTGCTTCTTTGAGGATTTGTTTTTGAGAGATTCAATTTTTTGAGCTGTATGTACATGTTAGATATAAGGCCCTTCTTTGTTGTGTGGATAGTGAAGATCTTTTCCCATTATGTGGGCTTTCTATTTAACTTGCTAGCTATGTCCTTTGCTATACAGAAGCTCTACCATTTAATGCAGTCCCATTTGTCCAAACTTTCTTTAAATTGTTGTGTTTCTGGAGCTTTATTAGGAAACTTTCGAACTGTGCCCAGGAGACCTAGTGTATCTCCTATTCCTTCTTGTAAAGCTTTCAGGGTATCTGCTTTTACCTTAAGGTCTTTGATCCATTTATAATTAATCCTGGTGCGGGGTGACTTAGAAGGATCCAACTTTAGTTTTCTACAGGTGCTTAACCAATTTTTCTAGCACCATTTGTTTAATAGGCTGTCTTTCTTCCATTCTATTTTTGGCTCTCATATCAAAGATTAGGTGGCCATAGGTCTGCGTGTTGATTTCTGGGTCTTCAGTTCTATTCCATTGGTCCTTGAGTCTGTTCCTGTTCCTGTGTCAGCCCCAAGTTGTTTTGGTTACTATAGCTCTGTAGTAGAGTCTGAAGTTTAGTATTGATGTTCTTCCAGTGCTGTTATTTCTGCTAAGGACTGTTTTTGCTATACGAATGAATTATTCAATATGAATTTTTGGATTGCTTCCTCTATTTCATTAAAGAATGACATTGGGATATTGATTGGTATTGCATTGAATTTATAGATAACCTTTAGTTGGATTGCCATTTTCATGATGTTAATTCTTCCAATCTATGGGCATGGGAGGTTTTTCCACTTCCTGGGTAAAGATCCTTTACATTATTAGTTAATTCCTATGTATTTTATTTTCTTTGAGGCTATTGCAAAAGGAGTTGCTTTCCTGATTTCTGCCTTGCTCTTTTCATTAATAACACTTATATTAAGACTGCACAAATAAACTTCAAACTTCAGTGACAAAAATATCACCTAACCTAATTAAAGCATGAGAAAAATTTTTACAGTCTTTTTCATAAACTAGAATCTGCTCATGATTACCACGGAAATGTAAATATTACATAAACATGCTGCTACAACTGCCAGGTGAATGCACTAAAGACATACCATGTCAATATTGTCAGAAATGGGAGCAACCAGATTGCTCAAATGTTTCTGGGGATATAAATCACTGCAATCAAGAAAAGACTATTGTGTAGAATTTGCTCATAATCAACATACACTGATGCCCTCAGTTACTATTCCCATTGGTATGAACACACCCATGAGAAGTGATGCTATAAATTCTCCAAAATTGTTTGTATCACCTTATATACCTAGCCAAAACTAGTAGGGATATTCTTTCAGCTGTGTAGCTGAAAGCTCCATGCATGGGATTAGACTTGGTAAAATGAATGAATAAATTACGTATGAATAAGTGAATGAATGAATGAATGAATCCAAATTGGTTATGCTATTTTGTCCTATATATGTGAGGTCCACTCTTGTGGGAAGTATGTTCATCCAAATGCAGCTTCTTCAGAGTTCATAGACATCATCACCTAATTTGTTAGAGGGACCTCATGAAGGTAGGTATATTCCAAGCCCCAGATGGCAGTGAACCCTTGGTATGTTCAGGTCTTGATCTTGAAGACTTGTTTTATACTCAATAGATATTTCCTTTATCTATAAGATGTAGCTGTAGATGAGAAATCAGAAAGTGGAATTAAGATTCATTCTGGGAAGTGATGTATTTAGGTACATTTTCTCTGTCTAATATTACATAAATACTTTATAAAAGTGACATTGTTTCTGATACGTAGAATTTTTTTTAAAGTTCTACTTACCATAAAAATACTAATTTTGTTAGTCATTTAAACCTTTATTGTCATTATATAAGCAGGCAAAGAAAGGTATTCACTATTCAGGTCCTGGTAATCTTCCCAATTATCATAGAGAGGTCTGGTTGGTTCTATAAAATGGGAAGGAAGAGCTATGCCTGTGATTTAGGGTATTCATTGGGATATATTTTTTGTACTTCTCAGTAATAACCATGAATGGGCAATTACAACAACCAGAGCTTGACGAAGTCTTAAAGAATAAGTCAGCCCCCACAGGGATACAGGTCTAGTTTATGACAAGAGCTAATGAATCTAGACCAGCTCAAGTAATCAAGGGGCTTTTGTAATGCTTGGCAGTGGAGAAAGCTCTTTCATCTCCATAGATAACCTAGAAGGCCACTCAGTGTTACTCTAAGCCTTTTGGTTAAGGTCTAGTGCAACCACTGAAGCTATACTCTCCCCCTTGCCTTTCTCTCTCTCTCTCTCTCTCTCTCTCTCTCTCTCTCTCTCTCTCTCTCTCTCTCTCTCTCTCTCTCTCTCTCTCTCTCTCTCCCTCTCTCTCTCTCTGTCTCTCTGTCTCTCTGTCTCTGTCTCTGTCTCTCTCTCTCTCTCTGACTCTTTGCTTTTGTCATTGTCTCTGTTTGTCTTTGCCTCAATCTCTCTTTGCTCTGTCTCTCTCCCTCTTTCTCTTTGCCTGCTTTATCATTTCCATATGAAGTGACTTTAACTCATTGTTGAGATTTGTGGTTTAAGAGATAATACAGTAATATATGCTATGCTACCCAGCATATGTGTTTTGTGAGCCACCGTGTCTTTCAGCTACAATTGTGTTTCTCTTTGTCTACAAGGTGTTATACTGTTTATTTCTGTCTCCTTTGCTTACCTTTGGAATATATTCAATCTTCAAGAGCCTATCACTTAAGAACATTCAACAAAGGATTGATGGGGAGTAATAATACATTAACATATATGGCTGCATGAATTCTCTAAAATATCTGGGTACAGGTGGCTCATGCTTATAACCATAGCTACTCAAGTGGCAGGATTTGGATGGACAGTGGATCTAGGCTAGTCTGGAGAAAAAGAAAAATAATGTCAGTGAGACTTCAGCTCAATAGAAAAATTGGGACATGGTGTGTAGGCCTTTAATTGTAGCTACTCCAGAAAGCATAAACAGGATAATTGTGGCTCTTGAGAGCCAGGTCAAAAAGCAAGACAAACCCTTAGCCTAATTTTGATTAAGTTCTAAATACTAAGTCCCAGTGATTGTAAATAGAGATTCCCTTTTTGAACACTCGTTTGTTAAACCTATCATTTAAAATATGATGTAAAAATCAACGTTAATAAAGAAAAAGAAAAGCAAGACCTACTCATAAAACAGAACGAAATTGGAGAGAAAAGGACTAGAGATAAGGCTCAAATGGTAGAACAGTTGCCTAGCAAATTGAACAGAGTACAATATGCTACATTATTCAACAGAATTTTGAGAACAAAGCATCTATATGCTGCTGCTAGGTTCTCTTGTCCTTTTGTTTTAAAGCATTTTTTGTTTTAAATTTAGTTTTAAGTAATTGAAATAAGGGCATAGGACTTATATCCTTGGCTTAGGTAGAAACTGACCCTAGAAAAGCCACATGACTCCCTTTTGTATGATTTTTTTCTGCTACAAAATGAGCTATTAATTCTTTATAAACTATAGTCTGTCATTTCATTTATTTGCATTATTCTGTCATAGATAGAAATTTTGTTCCTTTCGCTGTCTCCCTCTTTCCTCTGTTCCTCCCAGGCATGGCCTCTGTACCACATCATTATCTAATATATCATAAAATTATATTTTCATTTATTTACTATTGTGATTGGTGCAACTCAAATCCTTAGAAATTTGTCCATATCTAGTATATTAATTATTGTTCCTGCCATGGAGCAGTGTATAAATCTGAGACTAGCTGGGTAGTAGTACTTGAGAATATGAATAATGTACTGTAATCCTTTGCACTACGGGAAGTAGAGTCCTAGAAGAAAGATTTCAAAGTAGCATCATTTTTCTGAAAATAGGATTGAATAGAGTAAGCAATTGACTTTATTTCAACATTGAATTGGTTAACCAGCTGCTTAATTTCTACCCCAGGATGAAGATACATGTTTAAAGATGTCATAAACTCTTGGGTTGGTTAGTTCTTCATAAGCATAATTTTGGGGGTTTTTTGAGTGTTAAATTCTTAGCAGGAATGACATTGACTCTACTAGACTTTCCAGCCCCCGCCTGCTATTCTTTCATAACATTGTACAATTGATGAGGGACCTCTTACATGTCCTTAAAAATGAGTTTTATTTAGCTGAAAGCAAAAATAGATGCTCTTCAGTTGGATAAGGGTGAAGATGGGATTATTATTATTATCATTATTATTACTGTGACCAATACTCTCAGTTTGTTTGGGATGCAGGGCTTTTACTTTTGTTAAACTGGGAACATCCGTGAGTATTTGTTAAAATATGTATTTTTCTATTTAAAATACCTACATAAGGAAATCAAGTAATAAATGCTACTTATTTATTCAGGATTTTTATTTCTGCCACCCAATATAGCCTGGAAACAGTGCTTGTTTAGAACTGCAGAATACTCGGTATTGACTTAAGTTGTTCCTTTTGTAGAAGCAGCTCCTTTTTTTGGTACACCTCTTTCTATATTGCCTATCAGTAAGAACTCAATGCATTAAATTCCCTCTTACGCTGTTTCTCTTATTCTTGATGATTTTAATTTTCTTGTATTACTTGCCTGGTCCCTATAAATTATAAATTTAAAAGATAATATGTGTTTTTAAAGAAAACATTTTCATTAGCTACATATTCCAAAAAGTCCCTCTTTCTGCTATACTCATAAAGATTTTCTTAGCTTTTTTTGGAATGACCAATGAAACATCCTCTAACACAGCTAGAATTGATTTTTCACTGCTTGCTTTTTATCTATCAGATAATGGCTCAACTGTTTACTAGTATTTCTCTATTCCTTACAATACCAGTAGATACAGGAATGGGGTTTGTTTAGGCAGACAGAGGTCAGACAGAGAACAGACTGAGAAGGTGAGAGAAAGATGGAGAACTGTTAATAGGTGCCCTGGAACATCACTGAGAATATGATTTATGAAGTCTGAGCTGAGGCACAATAATCTCTAGAGAACTAGAATTTAGAGAATGGCTGCCCTTAGGGTAATAGTATAAATTTATGAATAAATGCTAGAGAGAAGTTTGAAGAAGACAAAAAGGAAAAAAATAAGCACAGGAATTATGTTCCTAATTATCTGTCATTTCTACCTCTTAGAATCTACCTGAGAGATAGTATTATTATCAATGCTATTATTATTAATTTATTTTGTCAGTCATGGGGTTTGAACTCTGGGCCTGGGCACTGTCCTTGAGCTGAAGAACTCAAGGCTACCATTCTACCACATTGAGCCACAACATCACTTCCAGTTTTCTGGTAGTTAATTGGAGATGAGTGTCACAGACTTTTGTGCCAGGGCTGGCTTTGAATGGCAATCCTCAGATCTGGGAGATATTATTACGACAATATGCACAGTGTTTGTTTTAGCACAAATTCAAATTGAAGAAGATTTAGGCAATGGGAGAACAAAATAAATTATGATGAAATATTTTTCCAGAGTTAAAAGAGTAAGTTAGGCCTGTATTTGCTTCATTTACTTATGAGTTAGTAACTCAAAGGCATTGAAACAAAAAATCCAGGAAGCCCACTTCACATAAACACAACAAAACCAAGACTTTCATGTTCATGTGTAAGAACATACACAGAAAAGAAACCAAACAAGGAGAAACATTACACAAATGGTGAAAAAATAGCTTTTAGATAGCAATAAGATATTGAATCCCAACAAAGGGAAGTTGAGATAATTTTAGCAAGGGCAGATAGAATTAAAAGGCAGACTAGATAACTCAGTATTTAGTAGCCATATGTAGCCATATCAAAGCTGATTGCTTATTATGCAGTTCTGCTTTCAATTTATTATTTGTGAAACGGATTCTTTCACTGCAAAGATTTTACTGTTTACAGGACATGCAGTAGAACTCGCGTCATGTGTCACTGGTTTTTGGCAATGTGCACAACCAGACTGAGGGCCTTGTACATGCTAGATGGGAATTGTGCTACTTGAGCCACCTTGGACCGAGTGTAACACTTGAGCCACTTTGGTTGTTTTTCCTTTAGCTATTTTTCAGATAAGGTCTGGTATTTTTGCCTGGAAATTTCTTTGATGGTGATCTATCTGTGTCTCCCATGTAGCTGGCATTATAGTTGTCTGGGCTTGCACAGCCTGTTAGGATGGGGTTTTTACTGAATTGTTTGCCTCTGTTGAACTCAGTATTGAATTTCCTGAATTGTTGGGCTTATAATAGATTGGAACCACCATGCCAGGCCCCATTATCCTTTATATTAAATGGACCTGATGCCCCCCTCAAAATGGGTAGGTAGACATACAGAGATTGTTTTCTTATTATGATTTCATACTAAGTAATGATTAATTTCTTTAAAATAACCTACATTTTATTTAAATTAATGAAACTAAAGAATCTCTTGAATTTAAAAAACTGTGAAGTATTCATGTAGAGATATGGACCCTGATTTACAGTTTACAGGTTAAAAAAATTAAGGATGAGAATCATGAGATGCTTCTTTAACCTTGCATTGAGCTTACTATTTTGTCCATTCACCTCCATCATGCGAAAGGGGGTATTGGGCTGTTAACTGGGTCTCCCTTGCCTCCTGCCATGTGTGATGTATTATTTATTGCTTTTAAACTTCAGTGAATAGCATCAGTATGTCATAGTCTGTCTTTTCTGTATAATTTTTACCATTTTTTTCAAATATACCAAGAAACTTAGAAATACATATAACACTCTGTCTGGCCCAAGTGCTGGCAGCTCACATATGCAATCCTTGATACTCAGGATGCTGTGGTCTTGAGAACTGTGGTTTGAAGCCATCCTAGAGAAGAAAAGACTTTGAAGGTCTATCTCCAAAATAATTAGGGAAGAAAGAGGACTAGGAGTGAAGGTCAAGTGCTACAGAGCCAACTGTGAGAAATCTGAAAATCACAATAGCGTTGCTTCACATTTTTCTATCACTATAATATATTCCATTTATGCTTTTGTGACATATAAATCTGTCAGAATTTCCTGTTTTGATCATTGTAGATATTCACTAGGTTTATGTCTACACTTACCTTTGCATTTCCTGATATACCTATTCTTATTTGTTTTGTCAGCTCCCTGGAATGAACAGAAAGGAGCATCACTACAAGTCTTACAGGCATAAAAATTAAGATGATGGGGACGGGATCATAGCCTAGTGGTAGAGTGCTCGCCTAGCATGCACGAAGCACTGGGTTCAATTCCTTAGTACCACATACTCAGAAAAAGCCAGAAATGGAGCTGTGGCTTGAGTGGTAGAGGGGTAACCTTGAACAGAAAATGTCGAAGGACAGTGCTCAGGCCCTGAATTTAAGGCCCATTACTGGCAAAAAATATATATATATATAAAATAAATTAAGATAAAAAATCCCTATGTTGTTCAATTATATTGTGCAATGTATTTATTGAAATGCTCAGAAAATAAAATTTTTCAAACCTTAGAGAAAATAAACAGAAAGTAAAGATCTGTCTGTTAATGAAGCTTAGAATATTAAAAAATAGTAAACTTCACTGAACAAAACTCCAAGTCTATATGAATTCATTGGTGACTTTGCTAAGCACTCTTTTATCAACATAGTGCCATTTTAAAGTATTTTAATAGAATAAAAATAAGACAAATTTGTATTGTAGCTCCACGGCCAATTTAATTATGATTCCCAAATTAGGAAAAGACATTACTGGAAAGGAAATAGTACACTATTAGGATATCCTAACTATTGTCATAAGACAAATTTAAAAAAGCATGCCAATTGAAATGGGGAAAAGAAAAATACTGTCATTCTTTATTTATCTAACTGCCTTGCCAAGGAATTTTTAAAGCAAATATGAAAAAAGATTGAATGTTATAAGTAAACTATTGAGGTCCCTAGAGTCTAGATCATTATGGAAACATACAGTGTGTGCTAAATGACAACCTCCACAAACAAAAAATAATCAACAAGAAAAATATCCAACTTAGTGTTTAAATAATTGTTCTATTTTGCTTGGCTTAGATTTATTTCTTTTCTTTCTTTCTTTAAATATTTTTATTGTAATTAATAAAAGGGTTACATGATATTTGCCAGATAGAAGGTGCATTCATTCACATACATTGATACCCTTTCACATGTCTTGGTCCCATTACCCTCCCCACCCCCCATTTTGGTTTTCCCCCTTCCCTATCCAATTTCAAATAACTAGATTTATTTCTTTAAAATTATAAAGATAACAAAGTTCATATGTGTACGTGTATATATATATATTATTTTATTCTTATTAAAAGTTTCCATCAAGCTCAGAACCCAGTAGCTTATAAGTATAATCCAAGCAACTCAGGATCCTGAGTTGTGAGAATCATAGTTCAAAGCCAGTCTGGAAAGCAATTTCCCTGAGACATTTATTTCCAATTCACTTATCCCCCAGACATAAGATCAGTACACACACACACACACACACACACACACACACAAAGTAGTATGTTATAAGAGCCAGCGTTGAAATGTATTAACTAATGTCAACTTCTCATTACAATTTCTTTCTTTTAGAAGCTTTTCTATTTCTAGTTCTTCCTCTTTATGTTTTAACTGGCTGCATCAATTTATTTAAAAATTTACAATGTACTGGTAATGAATTCTCTATATATGTAAAAAAAAGAAGAGCCAATTGTTACTTTTTCATAATTAGAACAGGACTAGAAGCCCTGAGGAAGACAAAGAACATAGCTCTGAGTGTTACTTTCATCTTGTTACATTAAAGGGGATTTGCAGTCATGTTCTCGGGGTGACCTAGTTGTGTTGTGGTTGATGTTGAAATTGATCATCAGGCAAAGGCATTGTCAAATTTTCCAAGTGGAAAACTGTTCTCCCATTATCCTTCTACCTGTATAAACTGTATTCACTAAATAAAACTTACACTGAAGTGAGGAGTTCTGTTTCACCTCACAGAAAATACTGTATGTATGTAAGCTAATTTGGAATTTTTGTTGTCTAGGAGATTTAACTCTTCTGTCTCATTTATTTGCATAACCAAATTTTTGCTGGCTTATGCATATTCATTTATAATTTGGGTTACAATCCAATATTATTTTACTTTGCTGGTCAAATTGTTCTCATTTTGGTCACTGGGCTTTTTTAACTTGGCATTTGCTTTTAAATAATGACTACTGTCATTGTATTTTGCTTAGTTTGTTTTAGTACTGTTGTACTTTGTGAAAATCCAAGATGCTCTAGGCTCAACTTTGTATTTGTGCTTCCTCCTACAGGCTATAAGCCTGGGTCCTTTGGTTCTCATTCTATTTGCTTGTGAACAGTATCATAATGAATTTCTGCTTGCTAACTGTATGTATTGACCTAGAGTGATGTTTATCAGCTTTTCAAGATCATAAAGCATGGAAACATTTGTGTATACATGAAGGTGTGTGTGTTTACATCCATGAAAGTTTCTATATAATATCATCTGCATGAGTTCATAATGAGTTCTCTGACATTAATTCATTAACTCTTACGTTGTGGTAGATTCCAACATCCTTTAATTATAGATAATCCCTCCATTTGGTGCTAAGATATGAGGTCCCTGTTACCAATGATCCATTCTTTTAATTATCTAGTTCCAGTAAAGATGGATTGTGGTTACCAAAATGGTTAACCAATTCTACCATGGGGAGAGTATCCTATTTCTGGATAGTTTCTGTGTCTTCCTCTCAATTCAAATGTTAATGAGATTGTCATCCTCATGTCAGTTTCTATATTATTTCACACATTCATACTGCAGTTATTTCTTCTTTTGTTTGTTTGTTTGTTTTGGTTGTGGGCTTGAACTCAGGGCATGAGGGCTCTGGCTGTCCCAGAACTGTTTTGCTCCAGGTTAGTGCTCTACCACTTCGAGCCACAGTGCCATTTCTGATTTGCTGGTGATTAATTGGATGTTCATGCCCAGGCTGACTTTGAATCTCAGTCCTCAAATCTCAGCCTCCTGAGTATCTAGGATTATTGGCATCAGCCACTAGGGGAGGCAGCAATTAGATTATTATTTTTTATATTACTTTTTACATTCTACCTTGAAATCTCCAACCACAAAATGATTTTTAAAAACAATATGGACATAGTAAGTTATATTTTTCAGGTGACAGATTATTTTTGACATAATGTTTTGTATCGATATTCAGGGCTTGACACTAATGACTTGATTATTTCTGAAGATTCCCAATAAATCACCTTTCTAATCTTACCTTGATCTTCCATCCTACTATGCCTAGAGTATTACCATAAGTCTAATTTGTTGCCTTTTTCATACCACACAATTTTTATGTTATGTTATATATGATTAACATCTGTGTTTTAATAATTTTATTTAAAATTCATTCTATATCTTTGCATGCAGCTGGATATCTGTATTATTTTCTCATCAGGGGAAGGACAGATGATCCAACACTTGTAATCCCTGAGTAATACTGTGTGGGTGTCATACAGCTAAAGACATTATATCCACAAAATCTCTGCCTATGCAATTGAGCATAGTGGCTCATGCCTGTAAATTGAGCAACTAAGGAGATGGAAATCAGGTAGATTGTATTGAAACAAGTCTGAAAAAAAATAGTAATACTTCATCTCAATCCATATCATGGACATGTTTGGCATGCACCTAGGACTTCACCTATGCAAGAGGCAGTGTGAAGGAAGACTCTGATCTGAGACTGTTTGCAGGCAAAGACTCACAGCTCTACGGGAAAATTAACTAAAGCAGAAACAGTACTGAATGATGGCTCAAGTTGTAGAGTGTTTTCCTAGTAAGAGTGAAGCCCTGAGTTCAAACATCAGTACTACACACACACACACACACACACACACATACATACACACACGGACACATGGACATTTATGTATATATATACATATATGTATACTTACCTATGTGTATGTATGTATATATGTGACAAAAATATTGAAATATATTTTCATATGCTGAGAAGGAAAACACATTAGAAGAACAGATATATTTGGTTATTTGAAATTGGATAGGGAATGGGGTGGGGGTGGGGGGAGGGAAATGGGGACCAAGACATGTGAAAGGGTATCAATGTATGGGAATAAATGCACCTTCTATCTGGCAAATACCATGTAACCCTTCTATTAATTACAATAAAAATATATGAAAAAAAGAAGAACAGATATAATCAAAATGAGCAATGAATCTTTACATATTGATGGACAAGAAGCAGTAAAACTGCTAATTCTTCCAAAATGATTCCCTAAATACAATACAATTGAAGTAAAAACCTCAGTAGTGTTCCCAGAAATTGATCAGCTCTTTATAAAACTTTCATTGAAATGTAAAGGGCCAGGAATCATCAAGATGACCTTGATGAAGAATGAAGTTGATGGATTTGTACTGTAAATAGAAAGATTAAAAAAATCGATACCAAATAACACAATAGGATCTCGGCATACAAGTAGAAAAAGTAAACAGTGTAACAAAGCAGGATTTCTGGAAACAGATCCACAGCACTTGGTTTTACATTTTCAATATGAAATTTCCCCAATAATTTTATGGGTTGAATGTTTGGTTATCAATGGGTCGTTCTGTTCTGGGCGGTGGCAGTTGCTTTGGGAACTGAAGTCTATCTAGCAAAAGAAGTGAGTCACTGAGGGTGGACTTGTGAAGCTCATACGTGGTCTCAGTCCTTTGGTATTTCTCCACTTCCTGTCTATTCTGAGGTGAAGAATCTTCTTTGCTGCTATCACAGCTCCTTAAAGTTGTGCCCAAATGCATAGGGCCAAAGAATGGTGAAACGCCTTCTCTGAAATGAGATGACAGGAAACTTACCTCTTTTAAGTTGTGCTCTCAGGCATTCTGGTTATAGACATGCAAAATAAAACTTTTACTTTTATTAATTATTAATCTTATTGGGGTGGGTTAGTTCACAAATGTTTGGCAAATCCTGTGCTGTGGCACTGTGCTCCGTCCTTCAATATGGGTCAAAGACTTGGCAACATGCACCCACTACCTGACAAAGGTCATTTTAACCACTCTATACATCATCCCGACAATAAAATTGTAAAAAACACAAAACATCGTAGGAGCATGAATACACAGGGTTCCCATTTTGGACTGAGTTGACTTCACGATTGTACAGCTGCCAGTCTATGATATCCACAATAAGCAATTGGTTGCTTCTATTTCCTGTATCCTCACCACTGGTTTCTGACCTGCTGCTGACTCTGTTACTGTACTGCTGGCTCTCAGAGTTTTCTTCCTGCCCTCGTGTAATTTATTTCCCTCTTATTCTGGCAAGTCTTGAGAGAAGAAGATCCCCATTATTTGGTGCCTTAGCCACTCATCACCCTGTTATGATGTGTTGTTCTGTTTTATGTGGTGGAACAAGAATTTGCCCATAGCACATACCCAGACCTGATCCTGAAATAAATCCAGGATGTTTATGAAGAAGAATCCTGAGGGAGAAGAATAGCCATCATTTACACCACCCAGAATCTCTGATACATGACCTATTTCCAGGTGCAAGATAGTATACAACACTGGCAATACTTGGCTTTGCACAGTACCTGTGGTCTGATGTACTCACATTTTCGTATTAAGTGGAAGTTCATTCGACTGGGCAAGCACATGCAAATCCAAGTAACCATCTCTGTGTAGGCATTGGGTCCTTATATTTTGCCCTCCATGCCCCAGGTAACAGATGAAGGACTCTGAATGTTTTCTTCTAGAATGCCATCACTTCATACTCTCTGACGTGCTTTGCCTCTGATAACAAAGTCCATCTCATCCCCACCATTTATTAATAATAGCATGTGTAATCCTTCAGTGCTGGAGATGTTCGGCTCTGATTTAAAGTTACTTAAAGCATTCTTTAGGAAAAATAAATGCCTTAAACCATGTCTCCTTCATTATTTTAATTTTCTTTTATTACATCTTGGCAATGCACAACAAACACTCATTGAAAAAAATGACACATTATACAGCCTGGATTAATTACCACAATATTAAGAGTTTTTGTGGCATTGCCTTTGGAACTGAAAATGACAGAGTCAGACATATTCTGAATAAAATGAATCACCTGCTTTCCCTTCCCCAAATGAAATAGAAATTATAAACAGGTTGCAAAGGCATTTTTTCTATTTACTTTTTCATGCATTTACTTCAATTTTTCTAAATAAGACAACTCTTGTCTGAGACAAGAGAAAGGGCAAGAAATGATGACCTTCTACTTTGGGTCATATTATTCTGGGACAAACGAGCTGTTTTAAGGGCTTCTACACCATATGTCACACATTTTGATTTATTTTTTGGGTGTTGTTCTCTCATTCCTTGGCAGGACAAGAAAAGCACTGAATGTCCTTCTTTATACATCTTCTGAAATTAATCTACACAGTCCTCCTTAAAATGCTATTCTTCCCTGTCCTGCATTCTCGTTTGAATTTTGCAAGCCTTTATCTGAGCAAGATGGGGCAGCAGTCTGCAATGCAACAGAGTTGTGTTCAGTTACTTGTGTTCTAAAATTGAACTTTATAATTTTATATCACAGTTTTGCTGTTTATTACTCATGTGATCTGAGGTAAATGACTGTATCTTGCTTAGTTTTAATTTCTTAATCTGTAAAACTGGTAGGTACAGAACCATCATTAATATTATTATTAGTGTTAATAATTATCAATAATATTTACATATCTTTAACTATTGATATGTATATTTAGATAATTAATATAATTAACATAGGATATTATATGTTATTTATGTTTTAAATACATACTCGAAATCTGCTGGTGATAATAAACAAACTGTCAATAGGGACAATGCCACTTCCTCAGTTGTTTCACCTACACTTTCCTAAAAGCGGGACATTTGCTGAATAATGAGATAATAGCATTGCAGAGGACAGAATGTCCTGGACACAGATCCAAGAGGAGAGACAGAGATGGAGTAGGCAGCAAAGACAGTAACCTAACCTCAGTTCAAATCTAAAGTTGACGAACCGGGAGTGAAAAACGTGATGACCAGTTAAGGTAAAAAACCTCAGAACTTATGGGGCTGTCACTGTCAATCCTACAGACTGAATTCAGTTCAGAAAACTAAGCTTTCTCATACCAAGGACAGGAGAAGAGTGCAGCACAGCTTGAGAGGAACATTGAGAGAGAAAGAGAGAGGGAGACAGGGTGGGGGGGAGAGAGAGAGAGGGAGAGAGATGAGATGGGGGGGGGAGAGAGAGAGAGAGAGAGAGAGAGAGAGAGAGAGAGAGAGAGAGAGAGAGAGAGAGAGAGAGAGAGGAAATGGAAGAGAGACAGAGAGAAAGAGAGAGGAGAGGGAGGGAGAGAGAGAGGAGAGAGAGAGGAAATGGGAGAGAGACAGAGACAGAGAGAGAGAGACAGACAGACAGACAGACAGACAGACAGACAGACAGACAGACAGACAGACAGAGAGACAGAGTAGGGGAGGGAATATAATGGACTTAACTTTCATCCTATTTCAACCCGTGGATGATGACTGTCCCCTACATTGGGGGAGGCTGTAACTTCCTACTCAGTCTGCTGATTCAAATGGTAAGCCTTAACTATAGCCGTCCTTTGTGAATGTCATCAAGAGCACTACACCAGCAATCTGAACCTCCTTGAATCCAGCCAAATTGTCACCAAATGCTAACCATCACAGCCATCTCTGAGCTTCTTCTTAAGTTGGTTTACAAACTTTAAACACATCTGATTCAATGTGTAGTCTACTTTTCTATTTAAGACTCCTACGGAGGATTCCCTATCAATACATAACTTGGAATGAAAATTCAAATTATTTAACCTATCTTCCCTACCACCAACTCCGAGATTTCAGCAAAGTGACACCGGACTTCTGATGTAATGTATCTGATTCAGCATTACAAGTCACTAAAGTTTTCTTTCTTTTTTCCTTTTCTAGTATCTGTTCTATTGTATATACTCATTTTCTCTTTAAAAAATTTAAATCAGGGGGCCGGGAGTTTGGCCTAGTGGTTAAAGTGCTTGCCTAGCATGCATGAAGACCCGGGTTCGATTCCTCGGTACCACGTATAGAAAAAAGCCGGAAGTGGTGCTGAGGCTCAAGTGGTAGAGCTCTAGCCTTGAGAAAGTCCAAGGACAGTGCTCAGGCCCTGAGCTCAAGCCCAGGACTGGCAAAAAAAAAATTTAAATCAGCTTTAAGTAATACCTAATACAGAACACATCCCCATGACTGAGGTACTGTGTGATATTTCAAGATGCTTGAATCTGCTTGAAAATATGGGAAACCTGAAGGGTGACACATTTCTTTATGGGAAAAGAAATCTAGCTTTCTGACATGTGCAGAAAATGCTTATAATCTACTATCCTACTGGACAACCCTATACCAGAGCTATTCTCCATTCTGTGCACACCCACTCCCTAACAACTATCAAAAGAATGAAATCTGGTGCTTTGTCAAGATGCTGGTAGGCTTTTCAGGTCTCTGGCAGGGAGCTGACAGCTATGACACTACGCCATGCATCTCCCTTCTGCCAAATTTCTGACTCTTGTCCTATGCCTATCAATCTTCTTTTCCTTAACTTTGTTCTGGATAATTTCTAAGACTTCAATATCTGCTCTGCCTATACCACAACTTAACTTTCTTTTGGCATCTTTTTTGATATCATGACTCTCTGGCATCTATGCTTTCTTACCCTTCACTGCAATTATTGTCATGAGAGAATCTCATTTATCAGCTTTTATGGTAATTCCTTTTTTAAAAAAATATAAAATAAGAAATCTATGAAATGTCCAGGTATCTGTTGCTCATGCCTGTAATCCTAGCTATTCAGGTGGCTGAGAACTGAGGACCATGTTTCAAAGCGAGATCAGGCACAAAATCCATGAAACTCTTATCTCCAATTAACCATCAGAAAACTGGGAGTGGCACTGTAGCTCAAAGTGGTAGAATGGTAGCCTTGAGCTGAAGAGCTCAGGGAGAGTGTCCAGGCCTACAGTTCAAGCCCCACAACCAACCAAAACAACAATAACAACAAAGAAAAAAATAAAAGGAAAAAGAAGAAAGAAATCTATGAAATATGTTCATATATTTCTTAGAAATTAAAATTTCAAAAATGAAAGACACTGATAATTTCTCACTTATCCTACTAAAAATCATTGAAAGTTTAGTTCTCCATAAACAATGTATAAAATGTATGATTAAAAAGGGAATATTAACTGAGATTTTATGGAATTAAAATATGAGTGTGAAATCTGTGTGGGAAAATATACATAAATAGCTATGAAAATAGAAGGTGTTGTCTGAACAAATTAGTTCTTTAAAATGTATTAGAAAGCTTCTCAATGAAGCATAGTGGTTCTTGAAACAAGCAAGAAATAGACTAGAATAGGTCAGGAAATATACCAAAATATCCATCAAATCTACTACGTAATTAATGTGGTAGCTCTGGGTAGTGAATCAAAGTTAGATATTAATTTAAGCAATGACTTTGATATGCAAATATGCGCAATATTAGATCTAGCTCTCACTACACACTAAAGCAAAAAAAAACTATATAATTCAAGGGAAAGATGTATTCCTCTCTAGCATTTAGGAGAAAGTCCTCTAATTCAACATGCAATAAAAATTCAATGACACATTTGATGAAAAATGTCACGGTGCCAAATTAAAAGCATGTAAGTTTATCTGGTTGGGGGAGGGTAAGAGGGGAACAAAGAAACAGAAAAAGGTGGAATAATGAAGCAGTGATAGTCCCTGGACACTACTTTGGAAATAACCATACAACTTGTGGGGAAAGTTGTCAGGAGGTAAAATCTGGGAGAAATTGAGAGAAGAGGTGACACTGTTCAAAAAGAGACGTACTCATTACCTGATTTACGTAACATCATCTTTACAATTATTTTCAAGTAATGCATAGCAAAGCTTTATAAAAATATTACAAATCTTTGTAATCTTTAGAGAAATATAAAAGAACTGTAGAACTATATATTACATATATAAATATATAAATATTGATGTCTTAAGACCAAACATTTTGAAAAATTAAAAATACTGGAAATCCTATAGAAAATTAGGCAATAAAGACAAAAATAGACCATCGATGTGAAGAGAAAATTTACCAGGAAGATATTAAGATTAACTTTAAAATTTATGCAATGCTTAAATGCAAATTAAAACTAAATTGCAATATCAATTTTCGCCCACCACACTGGCAAGAACTTGAAAGCTAGTGTAGCCTGGGGAAGTAAATTTGGCAATTTCTAACACAGCTATATATGTTTTGTCCCAGAAATGGCTCTTCGAGGAATTCACACTGAAATTATACTCCCAACAATACAAAATTCAAATACAAACAGTTCAACATTATTTATAATTGCCAAATTGTGGGTTTCTAAATATATAGGCAGTAGATTCAGGAGAGGCTGAATAAACTGTGGTATGTTTATAGAGACATAATAAAGAATATTATGAACTAAAATAATGTAATTTCTAGTATGAAGAAATTCAAATACAGAGATGTTCATACACTGGATAAGGAATTAGTGGATATAACACTATCATAGAGATCATATCCATAAGAATGGTGAAAATTCACCTGGCATGGTGGCTCAGGCCTGTAATCATAGCTACTCAGGAGGCTGAGATCTGAGGATCACAGTTCAAAGCCAGCACTAAAGAACTTGAGACACTTATCTCCAACTAACCTCTAGAAAACAGGAACTCAAGGGGTAGGGCAGTAACCTTGAGCTAAAGAGTTCAGGGACAGGATAGTGCCCAGGCCCAGAGTTCTAGCCCTATGACCCACCAAACAAAAGAGGGAAAAATTATTTCAAAAAATGTATATTTAAATGAGAAATAAGCATATAGAATATATAAAGGACTATTAAAACTTTCAAAGAGCAATGACAGTGTCAAAATCAGTAAGACATCTATTACATTAATTATTGTGGTTTTCTAGGGCCTGGGAAGAGAAGGAAATTTAAGTTTGGGGTTTTGTAAGATAAAAGATATTCTATAGATGGAGAAGAGGTACAAATTCTCAAAATTATTGATATATTTATGGTCCTTAATGGTAGAATATTGGATTAGCATGTTTAAGCCCCTACAGTCAATTCCTATCAACCCCTCTGCTCCCCCTGCCACAAATATTTCCTACTCTTAGATGTACTACTAAAATGGTAAAATAATATATTTGGTATTTTTTATATTTACTAAAATTTAAAATATATTTCAGGAAAAGAGGATGACAAGTTATCTTTCTCCCCCCATTTCTCAAATAAATATTTACAGTGATAGTTGTGAAAATTTTATGATTTCACAATTATTTTTACTTTGTATTCACAAATTTAGAGATTGTGACTGTCCCAAGATGTCAGTGTTCCATGGAATATGTGGCTCACCCCATATACTTCTCCCCATATCTGTGTATGTTAGATATAGATGGTGCTTTGATGGGAGTTCATATAATAGCAGGATGAGGAAAACCAAGTCACAGGTTTGTTTATGCTTACCTATCCAAGCTAGATATTCAGTGTGATTTTAATGGTTATATACTTGGGAAATCATCTCTTCTAAGATGTTTGGAAATAGGATACTGCTCATAATTGTATGACAAGCACACACACACACACACACACACACACACACACACACGAGTGTCTTTTTCCTCCCATCTCATTTCCCTTGTGTAGTATTAAAATAATTTATTTGAACAAGAAATCAAATAGCAGTCACTTAGCCAGGTGCGGTGGCTCACGCCTGTAATCCTAGCTACTCAGCTGAGATCTGAGGATCACGGTTCAAAACCAGGTTGGGGCCTAAAGACAAGGAGACTTTTATCTCCAAATAACCACTAGAAAACTGGAAGTGGTGCTGTAGTGCAAGGAGTGGGGCCTTGAACTGAAGAGCTCAGGGACAGTGCCCATGCCCAGAGTTCAAGTCCCACAACTAACAACAACAACAACAAAAATAACAGCCACTTGAAGTCTGTGATATTAATGTTTTGTGAGAATGTATTTCCGATTTAGTCAGCAAATATTGAATTAAATAGGTCCTGTTTCCCTGCATGTCTTAAGCTCCAAATTTTATCAACTCCATCTCTTTACAAATGTTCTGTGATGAATATACTCAAATTGTTCCTTTCCTTGATCCTGACTTCCTATTAGAGTTTAACGCTCACATTCTATTTTCAAATCATCCTTGGTCTCTGCCTGCTGTTATCTTAGTT